>NW_006400266.1:544458-550992 GCF_000299155.1 Elephantulus edwardii
GGTTTAATTTTCCTCAGCTTCAGCTTCAACTTGCATATGAGTAGTTGGTGGTCTGTTCCACAATCAGCTCCTGGCCTAGTTTTCACAGCTGATATTGAGCTTCTCCAGCGGTTTTTCCCCCAGATGTAATCGATCTGATTCCTATGCATACCATCAGGTGAAATCCATGTGTATAACCTGCGTTTATGTTTTTTTATAAAACGTATTTGCAATGAATAAGTCATTGATTGTACAAAATTCAATCTTTCTTTCTCCAGCTTCATTTCTGTCCTCAAGCCCACGTTTTCCCACTATTGATTCTTCTTGTCTGTTCCCAACTTTTGCGTTCCAGTCACCCATTATTATGAATGCGTCTTGATTGCATGTTCAATCTATGTCTGACTGTAAGAGTTGGTAGAAATCATCTATTTCTTCTTCTTTGGCTCTGGTCATTGGTGCATATATCTGAATGATAGTGTTATCCACTGGACTTCCTTGTAAGCATATGGATATAATCCTATCATTCACAATGTTGTGCTTTAAGATGGATCTAGAAATTACTTTTTTAACTATAAAGACAACCTCATTTTTCCTCATCTTTTCATCTCCGGAGTAATATATCATATGATCATCTGACTCAAAATGCCCCATGCCAGTCCATTTCACCTCTCCAATTCCTAATATGTCAATATTTATGCGTTCCATTTATTTCTTAACAATTTCTAATTTTCCTACATTCATGGTTCTCACATTCCATGTTCCAATCACTAGGGTCTGCTTACAACTGTTCCTCTTCCTTCTACCTAGGTTGCCCTTCTTGTTAGTCTATGTGTGTTCTGTTGTACCTTAGAATTTATTACTATCTTTGATCATCACTATGTGAAATCAGCACAGCTATTAGACAATCCCTATATTTTTGGATATAAAACCTGAGCCTCAGTAATTACTTGACCAAGATAACAAGAAGTGATTAGCAGATCACTAGTTCACAACACTTCAAAAGAATAAACTTGGGACCAGTGGTAAATCTTTTCATGACGTAAGGAAGCCCTGTATGATTGAATGAATGAATAAATGGATCCCTATAGGATTGAATGAAGAATTGATATCTTTAAACTGTGGCACTGGAGAAAAGTACTGACTATCCCATCGATTACCAAAAGTGCAAACAGATATATCTTGGAGAGAGTGCAGCCAGAGTGCTTCTTAGAGTCAAAGATGATAAAGCCTTGTCTTGCATAATTTGGGCTTGTTGCAAGCGGAGGGTACTTTTTGGAAAGGGACATTATCATTGGAAAGGTGGAGGGAGGGTCAGCAAAAAAGAGGAAGACCCTCAAACAGGAGGATTGAGACGATGCCTGCAGCAATGGGCTTAAATGTATTAGAGACTGTAAGGATGACTCAGGACAGAACAGGATTTAGATCTGTCTTTCATAGGGTCTCTATGAGTCATACTCTACTCAATAACACTTAACACAACATGATATTGAAGAAGAGGGAAGGATAAAGGAGCACATGGGAGCCTCTGAGATAGCTGATGGACGGATGCTTAATGTGTGCTGAGTTAATTATGGTGGCAAAATACCAGGTGACATGGGCACAGTGTACAAGGGAAAGGCCTGTAACATAGATAGAGGAGAAGCTGCATAAACTAGAGGGTTTTACAAAAAAGAAACAGTAGGAGAAGTGGGGAAGGAATGATTGAATATATGTTTTGGAGGCCTTATTGCTTAAACCCAACTCCCTCAGCCTCTTACCCTTTCAAAGCATCATTTGAAGAAACAGCCTCATCTTTTTTCTCCCTTTCAGATCTTGGCATTCTGGTGAACCCAATGATTCTAATGAGCATTGTGTTTTACTAAATTATCGTAATTCAAATCAGGATGGAGTCTGGGGCTTGAATGATGCCAATTGTGAAATCCCTCAAAGCTCAATTTGTGAGACAATGAAGCTCTACTTATGAGTGGAACAATCTTCCTGGACCTGTGGTTGAACTGACATGTAAAAGGACTGGCTAATTTTATCTTTTTGTTTATATGAAAGTCTTGTGTAAAGAATGTTCATAGACTTTTCAGTAGACTGCTACTTAGGATAGAATCAATTCAAATGTTCATTCATACATGAAATGTATCCTTAATGAGGCTTTTCTGTGTTCCAGAGATTGTACTGTATAACTGTTTATGAATATATGAAGGATGCATGAGACTCCTTTCCTAATTTCTATCTGATGGCTATGGGATTATTTATTGATATAACTAAAAAAATTCATTGCCTTCCATTCAGATAAATCACTGTATTACAAAGTGTCAAATGACTATAAAATGCAGTAAAATAATCCTAAATCTTGTGTTCTATTTGGATATTCTACTCCTAGCAATTTAAACACAACAGCATGAACAGAAATGTGTTTTAAAAATCCAGGTCTATTTGCTACAGAATTCTATACTTTTAACCAACTCATTGCTGATCCTCTCTTGAGTTTTCAGGGTAGATTTATCCTTTTTCTAATGGAGCAATTAGTGGTTTTGAAGAGCCAGGAAGGTGGACCTTTTGGGTTATCGGTACAACTCCCTTGGACTAAGTCACCAGAGCTCTCCACTGTAGGGATCTTTCTCCTAGCTAGCTTTTTCTTTGTATTGATTGGCCCAAAGCAAAAGAATTCCAACTATTTATTTTAGTTTCTCTCTGAGAGATTTATTACTTTTTAATTAAAAGCATATCATTAACAGTACATAAACAACATACAATTGCAGCAATTTATATTCCAACTTTGGTCCAGGAGACATTTTGGATTTATAAACGTTCAATCTTGGCATCTAATGCCAGGTTCAGGCAAAGGAAAGTTAGAGATTGAAATTAGAGAGTTGCAGTTAGATAAATAGAATGAGAGGTCACTGCTAATGAGTTGTTATTTTAACCTCATTTGATGGGTATTTTGAGAATTCATTTCTTTAGGTTAATTTTACAGATTTTGGGCATGGATTGCTTCTTAAAATGACCCTTAATTTATTTTTATTTCTCTTTTTCTCATGTTCTTATCCATATTTTCTTATTACTATAACATAAACTATACTTACAATAAAGGCTTTGTATTTTCACTGCCTTATACAGAATCATGATTGGTTATGATTAAGCTGGTATCATACAAAACACTTGTAAAACCAGACACAGTTTCCTAATGCGAACTCCTGAGGGTTTGTCTTGATTATCTGGATACAACTGCGTCATTTCATTGGCTTGTGGTGGCCTAATAAATAAGGAGTAGAGATGCCAAACCAAAGGCATGTGATTTGAATCCACCAACTGCTCCTCAGAAGAAATATTGATGAGCCAGAATGCAGTGCAGCTGGAAAGCAGCGCAGCCAGGAGATGGGCCTGAGAGTTGGAATTTGAGTAAGGTCCCCTTGTGTGCTCAATTGGTGAGAGATTGCTCACACCCCCTCCCAGTGTGTGTCTGTGCACATGCCAGGCATCTCCAGTGTCCATGCCTGACACCAGTTCCTGTGCCCATGCCTGGCACCTGAGCCCACACTCAGCCCTGGTGCCTGCCTCTATGCTTTATGCTTGCCATCCACCTCTACACTCTGTCCACCTTGACTCAATGATTTCAGATCAAGTACATATCATCACTTCAGGCATGAAAAACTCTACCACCACAAAGTCACAAAAGAAGCAGGTTACCTTACACCCTACATATGCCCAAAGCAAGATGTCACCACCCACCCCCCAAAAGTGATACAGTGTCAATGAATTTACTGAAGCCAGAAATCCTGATGGAACTTTATAACACAGCATTAAAAAAATAAACAAACAATGATTAAATATTTTCAATGTATGAAAGACAAACTCAAAGAATTACAGGACACTGTAAACAAAAACCAGGAAGAACTTAAAAAAAAATCCAAAACAATGCAGATAAAACAAATGAGGCATTAGAGACTCTGGGAAAACAAGAAATCATGATCCAAAATATGATGTCCAATGTTTCAGATGCTGTCAACATGATGGAGGGACATATGAACAGGGTTTAAGAGATGGAGCACAGGATCAGTGAAATAGAAGACACAATTATCATCACTGATCTGCTAGAGCAAAAAGGAGAATCACAAAGGAAGGATAAAGAAGAAAACCTAAGGATCATGTGGGGCATCATCAAGTAAAATAATATGTATATCATTAGAATCCCAGAACAGGAAGAAGTAAAGACACTGAAAATTTGTGGAAGAATTACTAGAAGAAAACTTCCCATGCATAATGAAGAATGTGAGAATATATATTTAAGAAGCTGAGAGAAAATCATGTAGAATAGATCCCCCCCCCCAAAAAAAAATACCCACCAAGGCATATTATAGTCAAATTTGCCAGAACCAAAGATAAGGAGAGAATGTGAAAGTAGCAAGAGAGAAACAGAGAGTAACTTATAAAGGAGAGCAGATAAGTCTAAGTGCCAATTTCTTAGCAGTAACCATGTGAGCAAGAAGACAGTGGAATGACATATATCAATCAATCGAAGAACACAACTGTCAACCAAGAATACTGTACTCAGTGAATTGTCCATCAAATATGAAGGAGAGATCAAGATATTGCCAGAATAATAGAACCTTAGGGAGTTTGTAAAAACAAGACCAGTGTTTCAGGAAACACTGAAAGATGTCCTTCTTACAGAGGTGCCACAGAAAGCACAATGCACTAAAATAGCAACAACACCAAAAAGAACTCAATACAATAGCAATAAAACCTTGCCTCTCAATAATCACATTGAATGTGAATGGTTTGAATGCACCACTGAAGAGAAAAAGAGTAGCAGATTGGACAAAAATAAAAAAATCCATAAATATGCTGTCTACAATAGACACACCTGAAAAGTGAAGATAAAGACTAAAAATAAAAGGATGGGACAAAATACACCAAGCAAATGACAATCAGAAAAAAGGAGGAGTAGCAATATTAATCTCTGCTAAAGTAAATTTCAATGCAGAAACCATCATAAAGGACAAGGAAGGTCACTTCATAACGCTTAAAGGGTCAATTGGACATGAGGACATAACAATAATAAATATATGTCCCAAATGATATACCAACAAAATAGACAACACTACTATAGTAGTTGGAGATGTTAATATACCACTCTCAAAAAAAGATAGAACTGCCAGAAAGAAACTCAACAAAGATGCTGAAGAATTAAACCACACAATAAACCAACTTGATCTCATAGATATTTATATGCTAATGCACCACCAAAAAAAGCACAGTATATCTTCTTTTCCAATATGCATGGAACATTCTCCAGAATAGATCACATCTTGGGCCATAAGGCAAGCATCAATAAGTTAAAAATATAGGAATAATACAGTGCATCTTCTCAGACCACAATGCTATAAAATTAGAAATTAATAACAACAGGATAAAGGAGAAAAATGTATACACTGAACATGACTAGGTACTAGAAGAAATAAAAAATTAAATTAAAAAGTTTCTTGAAACAAATGACAATGAAAACACCACTTACCAAAACCTCTGGGAAACAGCCAAAGCAGTAATTAGAGGTCAATTTATAGCAATAAGCAAACACATCAAAAGGCAGGGGAAAAAATGACCATTGAATATCTAACCCAGCATCTCCAACAAATTGAAAAAAGAACAGCTAGAAAACCCAACACCCTCTAAAAACCCTGAAATTATAAAAATTAGGGCAGAAATAAATGAAATAGAAAATAAAAAAAGTAATTGAAACCATCAAGAAAACTAGGAGTTGGTTCTTTGAAAAGGTCAATAAAATAGATAAACCACTGGCAAAACTAATAAAGGGAAAGAAGGAAAAGATGCAAATAGCCCAATTAAAAGATGAAACAGGAAATATCTCAACAGAACCAACTAAAAGAAAAAGGCAATGGAATATTATGAAAATAAATACTCAAACAAATATGAAAACCTAGAGAAAATGGGCAAATTCTTAGAAAATCACAACCTACCTAAACTGACACCAACTGAAATTGAACACCTGGTCAGACAGACACATTAGAAAAGAAGAAATTGAAAAGGTAATAAAACAACATTGAGTCAAAAAAGTGCCCTCGACCAGATGGTTTTACAAGTGAATTTAATCAAACATTCAGAGAAGAACTGTCACCAATTCTACATAAACTATTTCCGAAAACAGAAAAAGGTGGAATTCTCACAGACTAATTCTATGAAGCAAACATATCCTTGATATAGGAAACTATAGGGCAATATCTCTCACAAACATAGATGCAAAAATCCCGAATAAAATCCTGGCCAATAGAATCCAATGATACTTAAAAAAAAAAACCAAAACAAAAACAAAACTCATCATGACCAAGTGGGATTCATAACAAGTATGTGTTTGAAATCACAGAAGCCATGGAAGCTTCATATATAAGTTATTAGATGGAGGGCTGGTAAAAGGGAGATCAATGTGAAGGGAGGGGGTAGAAGTGGGTGGATATCCTGTGGGATGGTGAAGCAGGAAATAAGTGCGTAAAGGTGCATGTGAGAAAGGCAGGGACAACACTGACACTAAAGTTAACTCCGCAA
>NW_006400266.1:554797-555953 GCF_000299155.1 Elephantulus edwardii
GGGGAGAGAAGTGCAGCAATGAATGAATGGAAATCCAAAATCTCTGAAAATGCTCATTAAAATTATTTTAAAAACTAAAAAAACAAAAAAAATTAAAATAAAAAACAAAGCAAAGAACAAGAACCACATGATCGTATCAATTGATGCAGAAAAGCCCTTTGACAAAATCCAACACCCTTTCCTGATTAAAACACTCAACAAAATAGGATTAGAGGGGAATTTCTTCAACACAGTAAATGCAAACTGAGAGCCAACATTGTTTTCAATGGAGAGAGATTAAAGGCATTTCCTTTGAGAACAGGAACTAGGTGAAGATGCCCACTACCACCTCTCTTATTCAATAGTGTATTGGAAGTCTTAGCAATAGCAATAAAACAAGAGAAGGAAATAAGAGGTATCCAAATAGGCAATGAGGAGGTAAAATTATCTCTATATGCAGATGATATGATAATTAGAAAACCCTAAAGACTCAGAAAGAAAACATAGTTGACAGAGTTGAAAATTCAGCAATGTGGCAGAATATAAGATCAACATACAAAAATCAATGGGATTTCTCTACAGTGACAAAGAGAATACAGAACTGGAGCTAAGAAAAACAATACCAGTAACAATAGCTAACCACAAGATTAAATACTTGGGAGGAAATCTAACCAGAAACACAAAGGACTTACTAGAAGAAAATTACAAAACATGACTACAAGAAACAAAAAGAGATCTGGAGAAATGGAAGATTATACCTTGCTCTTGGATAGGGTTGCTTTCATTATTAAAAAAATATTTCTAGATGTGTCCTGAAATATAATATTGTGAGTAACAGGAAAATATCCATACACATACAAGGAAGTCCAGTGAATACCTCTATCATTCAAATATATGCACCAACAACCAGAGCTAAAGAGAGGAAATAGAAGATTTCTACCATCTTTTGCAGTCAGAGAGCGATCAAATATGCAATCAAGATGCATTAATAATAATGGATAACTGGAATGCAAAAATTGGGAACAAAGAAGAAGGATCAGTAATTGGAAAGCATGGACTTGGTGACAGAAATGAAGCTGGACATGGTACTGGTACAATGACAGACACATAGATCAATGGAATCGAATTGAGAATCCAGAGATCAACCCATCTATCTATGGTCAACTGATCTTTGACA
>NW_006400266.1:557688-562210 GCF_000299155.1 Elephantulus edwardii
AACAATGAATGAATGGAAACCCAAAATCTCTGTAAATGTTTATGAAAATTAATAAAATATAGAAAAAAAAGAAATGAAGCTGGAGATAGGATGATAGATAGGATGGTAGAATCAATGATGTATTCCTTGCAAATAGATTTTACAAGAAACATAAACGCAGGCTATACACATAGATTTCACCTGATGGTATGTATGCATAGGAATCAGATTACATCTGTGGAAAGAATTGCTGGAGAAGCTCAATATCAGTTCGCAACTAGGCCGGGTGCTGACTGTGGAACAGATCACCAACTACTCATATACAAGTTTAAGCTGAAGCTGAGGAAAGTGAAATCAAGTCCACGGGAACCAAAATATGACCTTGAGTCTATCCCACCTGAATTTCAGAACCATATCAGGAACAGGTTTGAGGCCTTGGACACTAATAAGTGAAGATCAGATGAGTTATGGGAAGATATCAGAATATCATCCAGGAAGAGTGGAAAAGGTCTTTGCAAAGGCAGAGGAGGAAGAAAAGACCAAAATGGATGTCAGAAGAGACTCTGAATATTGCTCTAGGGCTACCAGAAGCCAAAGCAGAGGGAAGAAATCAACACACTAAGGAGCTAAACAGAAGATTTCAAAAGGCAGCATGGCAAGACAAAGTATTATAATGAAATGTGCAAAGAGGTGAAGTTAGAAGATCAAAGGAGCATTTCTTAAGCTCAAGGAACTGATGAAGAAATTAAAGCCTTGAGTTGCAATACTTAAGAATGCTTTGGGCAGAATATGAAATAATCCTGCAAATATTAAAAGAAAATGGAACAAGTATACAGTCATTATACCAAAGGAATTGGCAGACACAGAAGAATTTAATGAAACAACATACGAGCAAGAGCCTGTGGTGATGAAGGAAGAGGTTCAAACTGCTTTGAAAGAATTTGCAAAAAATAAAGCTCCAGGAATTGAAGGTATACCAATCGACATATTTCAATTAACATGTTGCCCCACACTTCAAATTGATGACCGTTCTTAGAAACACACTTTTTTTTCCAATTGTTTATGACTGCCGTATGAAATTAAGCATCAGTTGTATGTTTGGAAGTGAAAATGAATTAAAATGTGCAGGACGGCTAGCCGTTATTTGCGGTAACATGTTAAGATATGCTGTCCTAGATGTGCTCACCAATTTGCCAAGTAATCTGGAGAACACCCAATTGGATAACTGACTGGAAGAGATCTATATTTGTTCCCATTCCAAAGAAAGGTGATCCCACAGAGTGTGGAAATTATTGAACAATATCATTAACATCACATGCAAGCAAGTCTGTGGAAGATTATCCAAAAACTACTGGAACAGCACATCAACAGAGAACTACCAGAAGTGCAGGCTGGGTTTAGGTGGGGTCATGGTACTAGGGATCTTATAGCTAATATTAGATGGATCTTGGCTAAAAGCAGGGAGTACCAGAAGAGTGTCTTTGTTTCATTAATTATGGAAAGGCATTTGACTGTGTGGATCATAACAAACTGTGGCTGACTCTAAGAAGAATGGGAATCCCAGAACACTTGATTGTGCTAATGTGAAACCTATACTTGGACCAGGAGGCAGTCGTCAGAAGAGAACAAGGAAACACTGCATGGTTCAAATTTGGAAAGGGTGTACACCAGGGATGTATCTTATCTCCACAGGAAAGCTCAATATTGTGAAATGACAATACTACCAAAGGCAATTTACACATTCAATGCAATCCCAATACAAATACCAATTCCATTCTTCAACAAAATGGGAATGGTAGGGGAGCTCTGGTGGCCTAGTGGCAAGGAGCTGCAACTACAATCCCAGAGGCACACGGTTCGAATCCACCAGATGCTCTGCTGGGAAAAGGAGGGACAATCTCCTCCTGTACCAGTCAGATCTGAGTTGACGGTACACTCACACAAAAATTAAAAAAAATTTAAAAAAACCACACAAAATGGGAAAGGCAATCTCCAATTTAATTTGGAATGGAAAGAGGCCCCAAATAAGCAAAGCACTCCTTAAAAAGAGAAACAAGGTAGGAGGCAACTCACTCCCTGATTTCAAATCTTACTACACTGTTGTGGTGGTCAAGAGAGCATGGTACTGGTACAATGACAGACACGTAGATCCATGGAATAGAATTGAGAATCCAGAAATCAGCCCATCTACCTGGTCAAATGATTATTATTTTTTTCTTTTGTCAACTGATTTTTGACAAGGAGATGAAATCAGTTAAGTGGGGAAAACAACCGCCTTTTTAACAAGTGGTGTTGGCAAAATTGGAAAGCTAACTGTAGAAAACTCAAGCAAGATCCACACCTCACACCACAAAGAAAAATCAACTCAAAGTGGATCAAGGACCTAGGACTAAAATCAAGGACTATAAATCTCACTAGGAAAAAGCTTGGAAGAACTCTAAGAAGGCCTAATCCACAACGTGAACAGTCTTCCACACATCCTGAAAAACCTATGACAAGGAGAGGATAAAATAGATGAATGGGACTTTCTAAGAATCAAATCCCTATGCACATCCAAAAACTTCTCCAACAGGGTAAAAAGGGAAGCCACAGATTGGGAAATAATACATGGTAATGATATGTCTGATAAAGAACTCATATCTAGAACTTATAGAATATTTGAGTACCACAAGAAGATAAAGGTAAACAACCCAATTAAAAAATGCGAACAGGATATGAAATGACATGTCATCAAAGACTTTCAGATGGTGAACAAACACATGAAGAAGTGCTCAAAATCCCTAGCTCTAAGAGATATGCAAATCAAAACAACTATGAGACATCATCTTACCCCAGTAAGAATAGCAAAATTCAACAGAGCAGAAAACAACAAATGCTGGCAAGATTGTGGGGAAACTGGAACTCTTATTCACTGTTGGTGGGAGTGTAAAATGGTGCAACCACTATGGAAGGCAGTAAAGTACTATCTCAAAAAGTTGGAAATGGGGGGAGGGATTGTATAACAATGAAAGAATTTTTCTTTTACCTTTCAAGGAGAAGAGTGAACTGGGGGCCAGGTTGGACAGGGAAAAAAGTGTAACAATGAATGAATGGAAATCCAAAGTCTTTGTAAACTTTCATTTTAATTAATTAAAAAAATAGCATTTGACCTACCAATTCTACTAGTGGGAATATATCCTAAAGAAACTATACCTGCCATCCAAGCAGATATATGCACACCCATCTTTATTGCTGCTTTGTTCACAATAGCAAAGATTTAGAAACTACCCAAGTCCCCATCAACAAACGAATAGGTAGAGAAACTGTAGTATAGTCACACAATGAAATACCAAGTGGCATTGAAAAACAAGGAACTCATGAGATATCATACAAAATGGGTGGCTCTGGAGGATATTATACTGAGTGAAATATCTCAGTCATAAAAGGACAAATATTTCATAGTGCCAGTGTTGTAAAATGGGACTGACATTGGGGTGGGGAAGGAATATAAGAAAAGGGGGGATAAATAATGTATACTGCATTGAGACAGATGAGGGAGAGAACTGTATAAAAGGAATATATGAACTGGTATTATTTTCATGACAAGAGTCTAGAATAAGAGCTGCATAGTGGAGAGGACTTGGAAGGGAGGATTGTATAACAATGAAAAAAAATTTTTTTCTTCAAAAAGAAAAGTGAATTGGGGGAGGGGTGGGTAGGGCAGTAAGTATGCAACAATGTATGAGTGGAAATCCACAGTCTCCATAAACTTTCATTAAAATGAAAAAAGAAAAAAGAGCAAAGATTGACAATCTTTCATGTGATTTACAGTCTCTGAAAAATTTCTGGAAGGTCAGCTCTGAATCAGTTTTGACTCAAAGAAATGTAACAACATCTTAAGACAAGTTAATTTTAGAAAGGTCTGATCTTAAATATTATATGTAGATTTCTGAGTTAAACTCTCAAGAAACCACATACCCAACAATTCTAGGGAAATGTATTTATTTTTTAAAAATTTTATTATTTTGTGTGTGTCTGTACCGTCAAATAAGATCTGACAGGTACAGGAGGAGATTACCCCTCCTTTTCCGGCAGAGCATCTGGTGGATTTGAACCACATATCTCTGGGATTGCAGTGCAGCTTCTTGCCACTAGGACACTAGAGCTCCCCTGGGAAATTTATTTTTAATGAACAGTTTTTTCACTTCTATTTCAATAATATGAGGATGAGTATGAAAATGGATTAAAAGAATTATTTTCTTAAATGCCTTTGATTGACAGAACGAAGGTATTCTTGAACAGGCATGACATGGGGAAGGATTAATTACCAGTAATTATTAAGCAGTGCTAGAGCTCTTTCCGCTACCTTGCATTTTATGACTGTGATATAGAACCTCTTTGATTATTCCTGTGGCACCATTACGTTAAAGTTTCATGTAACAGATTTTATGTGAAACACGTTTAAAGAGTGAGATTAAAGAGAAGATATCATCCAGCTGAGCACTAATCAAAGGACAGAATTGCAATAAATAAGAATTAATTTTTAAAGCCATTAAGTTGTAGA
>NW_006400266.1:562430-570587 GCF_000299155.1 Elephantulus edwardii
TCTGATCTGTCCTGTGCCAATCTCATTGTCTCCGACACACTCATCCCGATTGCCCCAGTCACCGAATCAATCCACCTCCCAGAGGGCCTTCCCCTCCTGTGCCTGCCCTCCACCCTCCCAAGCATAATGTCCTTCTCTTAAGGACTGGTCCCTCCTTACAACATGATCAAAGTATGTCAGACGAAGTTTCAGAATCCTTGCCTCCAAGGAGCATCCCAGTTTAACCCTCTCCAGAATGAATCTGTTTGTTTTCTTAGCAGCCTATGGTATCCTCAGCACTCTTCTCTAACACCAAAGCTCAAAAGCATCAATTCTTCTTCTGTCCTTCCTGGTCATTGTCCAGCTCTCTGACGCATAAGTGATTGCAAAGACCATGGCCTGTATACGCAGACACACACAGACAGACACAGACACACACAGACACACACACACACACACATTTATGTATGTGTGTGTATATATGTATATATATACATAAATAAAGAAGCCTGGTGGAGAAATGTTTAAGAGCTTGACTGCTAACTGAAAAGGCAGCAGTTAGCATTCATCATGTGTTTCTTGGGAGAAAGATGTGACAGACTGCCTCCATTAAAGATTTACCCTTTGAAACATTTCTACTCTGTTCTATAGGGTCTCTATGAATTAGTAGTATCAATAATGCAAAACCTAACAACAGCAATACGATTTTCTTGTACTACTGTAATAGAGTACCAAAAGCTGGGTGGTTTAAAGCAACAACAACAAAAAAAAATGGAATCTTTCACACTTCTGGAGCCTGAAAGCAAGATGCCAGGAGGGTATCTTCAAAGAGGCCATGACTTAAGGGAAGAATTCTCCCTTGACTCCTTGGTATTCTGTGGCTTGCAGCTGCTTCCCTCCAATTTCTGTATTTATTTTCACATGATCTTCTGTGTTTATCTGTCTTCTGTATCCTCTCTTTTTATGGGAACACCAATCATACTGGATTTAGGGCTCACCTTAATCTAGTATAAACTCATCTCAACTAATTACACTTGCAAGGAATTTATTTTCTAAATAAGACCATCTTCACAGATACTGGGAGTTAGGAGTTAGATATGTCCTAACAACTCAACTCATTGCTGTGAGTTGGGACTGACGCAAAGCTGGTCCTCGACTGGATTTTCAGACACCGTAAATGGCATGAGGGGAAATTGGCCTTGATTCTCTGATGAAGTAGCTAGTGGATTTGAACCACATGGGTTAGCTGTGCAACTCACTATGGGCTAACACAACTCAAGGTAACTCAATAACTGCTCTCTGCCATCAAATTTATTCTGACCCATAATGACCCTCTGCTGGGTTTCCCAGGACTGAAATCTCAATGAGAAACTAGTAATCTTTTTTTTGCCCTAGAGAGTTATTGGTGGATTGGAACCTCCAAAAAGATGCAATAAATTGTGCTAGTGGCAAAACTTAGGAGGGACAACCCCACCAGAACTAGAGGCAGAATTCAACCACAACAAGGTGGTTTATTAATCACCAATACATGGCTGAGATAGCTGAAGGAAGTGAAGAACCATTTTAAGCCTTGAGTTAGAATACTTAAAGATGCTGAGGGCAGAATGTTGAATGACCCAGGAAGCAGCAAAAGAAGATAGAAGGAGAACACGCAGTCACTATACAATAAAGAAGTGGCTGACACAGAAAAATTTCATTAAACAACCTATGATCAAAAGGCAATATTGATTAAGAAGGAAGTTCATACTGTTCTGAAGGAATTGGCAAAAAACAAAGCTCAAGGAACAGACAGCACACTAATTTATGTATTTCAGCAAACAGATGCTGCCCTCAATGAGCTCACCACATTATACTAAGAAATCTAGAGGATAATTAACTGGCTAACTGACTTGAAGAGATCTACATTTATTCCAATCCCCCAAAAAAGGTGACCCACCAGTGTAGAAAGGAATGAGAGTGTAGCAGGGAAAGGGAAAAGACAAGTCACATGTACTTGGAAGTGAGTGGCTGGGAACAGTGAATGTATTGATTATTTCTGTAAGGGAAGTGTCTTTCATCTGCTAGGTAAAAAATTCTTTTCTGTTAAGAATTGTTCTAACACTAAGCAAACTAAGACAAAGGAAGAAGGATTGGCCATTGACTTCCAAAATATTAAAGGCCTTTGAAAACCCTATATATAGCAGAGCATACTTAGAGTAGACTAACAAACATGGCAACTGAAGATGAGTCCTCAAATTTGGAAACACAAAGGAGGAGAAACAGTTGTAAGAAGAAATTAACAATTAGTATGTGGAATGTGAGAAGTATGAATATAGGAAAACTAGACATTGTAAAGGAATAAATGGAATGCATAAATATTGACTCATTAATATTAATAGGTATTAGCAAAATGAGATGGATCAGCATGGGACATTTTGAATCCCACGATCATGTGATCTATTATTTTGGAGATGAAAAAGGAAAGGGGAAAAATGGGGTTTCTTTCACAGTTAAAAAGGCCATTTCTAGATCTATCTTGAAATACAATATTATGAGTGACAGGATAATATCTAGACACGTACAAGGAAGACTTGTTAATACTACTATCGTTCAAATTTATTCACCTACAACCAGAGCCAAAGAGGAGGAATTAGATGATTTGTATCAACTATTGCAGTCAGAAATCAATTGAATATGTAATCAAGATGCATTAATAATAATGGGTGACTGGAATGCAAAGGTTGGGAACCAGGAAGAAGGATCAGTAGTTGGAAAATATGGACTTGGTGAAAGAAATGAGGCTAGGAATAGAATTCTGTACAAGTAATGATTTATTCATAGCAAATACCTTTTGTAAGAAACATAAACACAGGCTATAACACGCATTTCACCTGATGGGATACACAGGAATCAGATAGATTCCTGTGGAAGGAACCACTGAAGAAGTTCAATATCAGCAGTGAAAATTAGGCCAGGTGCTGATTGTGGAACAGACCATCAATTGCTCATACGCAAGTTCAAATTAAAGCTAAACAAGGATAAATCATATCCACAGAAATAAAAATTTGACCCTGAGTCTATCCCCCACTAATTTAAAAACCAACTCAGGAATAGGTTTGAGGCCTTGAACACTAATGAATGAAAACCAAATAAGCTGTAGGAAGATATCAAGAATATCGTTCATGAAGAAAGCAAAAAGTCATTACAAAGAAGGGAGAAGAAGAAGAGGCCAAAATGGATGTCAGAAGAGACTCTGAATATTGCACTAGCTTGTCTAGAAACCAAAGCAAAGGGAAGAAATCAAGAAGTTAAGGAACTGAATAGAAGATTTCAAAGGACTGCTTGGGAAGAAAAGTATTATAATAAAATATGCAAGGAGCTGGAATTGGAAAATCAAAAGAGCTGAACTTGCTCAATATTTCTTAATATGAAAGAACTAAAGAGTAAATTAAAGCCATGAGTTGCAATGCTTAAGGATGCTATGGGCAGAGTATTGAATGGTTCAGGAAGCATTAAAAAAAAGATAAAAGTGGTGTACAGAATCATTGTACCAAAAGGAATTGGCTGACACAGAAGAATTTCAAGAAACGACATATGCTCAAGAGGCAGTGGTGATGAAGGAGAAGTTCAGACTGCTCTGAAGGACTTGGCAAAAAATAAAGCCCCAGGAACTGATGAAAAATCAATTGACGTATTTCAGCAAACAGATGCTGCCCTGGATGCGCTCCCCAAGTTGTGCCAAGAAATCTGGACAACTACTTTGCCAACTGATTGGAAGAGGTCCATATTTATTCCCATTTCCCTCCCCCCCCCCACAAAAAAAGGTGACCCTACAGAGTGTGGAACTTATGGAACAATATCACTAATATCACACACTAACAAAATCCTGCTGAAGATTATCCAGATACAACTGAAACAGTACATTGACAGAAATTACCAGAAATAACAGCTGGGTTTAGAAGAGGCTGGGTTTAGACAATATTGCCAATGTCAGATGGATCTTGGCAGAAGGCAGAGAGTACCAGAAGAATGTCTCTCTGTGTTTCATTGACTATGCAAAGGCATTTGACTGTGTGGATCACAACATATTGTGATTAACCTTGAGAAAAACGGGAATTCCAGAACACTTGATTGTGCTTATGCAAAACCTATATGTTTGCAAAAACATATGTGGACCAAGAAGCAGTCTTCAGAGCAGAGCACGGTTCAAAATCAGGAAAGGAGTGCAGGGATGTATCCTGTCCCCATACATTTTCAATCTATATGCAGAACAGACCATTCAGGAATCAAGGCTTTATTCGGAGAAGTGTAGCATCAAGATTGGAGGAAGACTCATCAACAACATACGATATGCAGATGACACAACCTTGCTTGCTGAAATTGAAGAAGATCTGCTGCAGAAGGTCAAGGACTGTGATCTTCAACATGGATTGAAGCTCAAAAGATTGAAGCTCAACATCAAGAAGACAAAGATTCTCACCACTGGGCCAATTGGCAGTACCATGACAGATGCAGGAGAGATTGAGATTATTAGCAATTACAGCTTGCTCAGCTACACAATCAACACTCTTAACACCAGCGGTCAGGAAATCAAAAGACAAATTGCAATGGAAAAATCTGCTGTCATGCACCTCTCCAGAGAGCTGAAGAGCAATGTTGTCAGTCTGAGACAAAGGTGCATCTAATCAAGACCATGGTCTTCTCAATTACTTGTCATGCTTAAGAGAGCTGGACAATGACTAAGGATGACAGAAGAATAGATGCCTTTGAGTTGTAGTTCTGGAGAATAGTCTTGAACATACCATGAACTGCCAAGAAAACAAATTGGTCTGTCTTGGTGACAAAGTCTCTCCTTGGTGACTTCGGTTTTGAAGCTCTGCCTCACACACTTAGGGAATGTTACCAGGAGATACTGGTCCTTAGAGAAGGACATCATGCTTGGAAGGGTGGACAGGTAGCACAGGAGAAGACCCCAGATGAGATAGATGCATACAATATGTGGTGCAATGTGGGTTCATGTGTTGGAATTAGTGACTGTCTCAGGACAGCAAGGGTTCAGAGCTGCCATATGTAGGGTTGCTATACATCACAGGCGACTCAAGGCACATAATAACAACATACTGTATTGGCCATTTTTAATTTAAACCTCTTGTTTAGAGTCAATAAGACCTCAGGGAGGGCCTTTTGTATTTAAAGTTGGCTGTTATTATATTTTGAAGGAATATTCTTCTAAGTGGTATACCACTCTTCTGTCCATATGCTGTACTGAGGTTGCTGTGATGCTGAAATTTGTGCCACTGGGATGTCAAATGCCATAATAGTTACCCATGGTGGATAATGTTTGCTGGAGCTCCCAGTTTAAGACAGGTTTGAAAGCAGAAGTGGCATCCACGTCCTAAACAACATGCCTCTAGAAACTCTATGAACTTTGATAAATTACAATAGTTATAGAAAGGTTTCAGGCCTTTTGTTCATAGGGTCACTATGAGTCATGCTCAACTTGACAGCAATTAAGAATAACATCAATAATATCACATGCAAGAAAGATCCTGCTGAAGATTATAAAAAACTGACTGGAGCAGTACATCAACAGAGAACTGCCAGATGTGCAAGCTGGGTTTAGAAGTTATTGTGGTACTAGGGACATCACAACCAATGTTATTTGGATCTTGGCTGAAAGCAGAGAATACCAGAGGAATGTCTATCTGTGTTTCATTGACAATGCAAAGGCATTTGATTGTGTGGATCACAACAAACTGTGGCTAACTCTGAGAAGACTGGGAATCCCAAAACATTTGATTGTGCTTATGTGAACAGTCATCAAAACAGAGTAAGGAAACACTGCATGGCCCAAAATGGGAAAGGGTGTATGCCAGGGATGTATACTGTCTTCATATCATTTCACTCTATATGGAGAACAGATCATCCAGGAGGCTGGGCTCTATGAGAAGAAATGTGGCACCAAGATTGGAGGAAGACTCATCAACAACATGTGGTATGCAGATGACACAACCTTTCTTTCTGAGGACATGAGGTGTATGCTGCAGAAGGTCAAAGACTGGAGTCTTCAACATAGGATGAAGCTTAACATCAAGAAAACAAAGAGATTCACACCACTGGGCCAATTGGCAGCTTCATGATAGACAATGCAGAGATTGAGACTTGTAACAACTTCAGTTTTCCTGGTTCCACAATCAACACTCTTGGCACGAGCTGTCAGGAAATCAAAAGATAAATTGCATTGGGAAAATTGTTGTCAGGGACCTTTCTAAAGTACAGAAGAACAATGATGTCAGCCAGGAGCCCAAGGTGCGCCTGATTTAGGTCATGGTCTTTGCAATTACTTGATATGTGTGGGAGGACTGGACTATGACTGAGAATGATAGAAGAAGCATCGATGCCTTTGAGTTGTGGTGCTAGAGAAGAGTTCTGAACATACTGTGGGCTACCAAAACAGATCAGTCCAGGAGGGAGTGAAACCAGGTTGCTCCCTGGAGGCAAGTATTTTGAAGCTCTGTTTGACATACTTTGGGCTTATGGCCAGGAGGGACCAGTCCTTGGAAAAGAACATCATGCTTGGAAGGGTTGAGGGACAGCACAGGAAAGAAAGATCCAGGATAACATGGATTGACTCAGTGACTGGAGAAGTGTGATTTGGTCTGTTGGAGATGATGAGATTGACTCATGATAAGGCAGGGTTCAGAGGTGTTGTGCATAACATTACAATGAGTAGCAGGTAACTCGACAGCACATAGCAACCATAATGTTGAACCAATATTTTGCAAAATAATGAAGCATGTGCAGTCACATTGTTGTTTCTAGGACTAATAACAATTTTAAAAGTGGGAGTAAATAAATGTTTTCCATCATTGAGTAAAATAAACACACATATATCTAGGGATCCTATGCATAAGGAGTTTACTGTTAACCCCAAACCAGGGGGTTCAAATCCATTAGTTTCTCTTTAGGAGAAAAAGGAACATCTCTCTTGAGATTTACAGCCTTTGGAAAATGGCTGGAATGTCAGTTATAACTAGGTTCTGACTCAATGAGAAGGATACTACAGTGTATGTGAATATACATATATATCTACAGACACGTAAATGTTAAGGATGTACAACACAGAAATAAACAGAGACTGCTGTTGTAGAAGATGATTCCTGGAGGACTGGCCAGCTTGTATTCCACTACTTAGCCATCATTCTTCTGCAATTGTTATTGTTGTGGTTATGTACTGTCAAGTTGGAACTCACCCAACGCTACCCCCTGCAGTGAGTTTTCGAGGGCAGTAAATCATACAGTCAAAGATTACCCGTCTTTCTCCTTCAGAGTAGCTGGTGGATTTGAACTGTGTGCCTTTGGGATTGTAGCACAGCTTCTCCTGCAAAGTGACTGGTAAATTCTAACTGCTGATATTTTGATTAGCAATTTGGTTCTTTACCCACTACACAAGTCAGAAAAACCTGTGGAATAAGTTTCATGTAATATATTGAGAGCTTTGGTCGTTTAGTAGATAAAGAATTTTGTTGCCAACCCAAATGAAGGCACTTTTTCACCAACTGCTGTATTGGAAAATGATGGGCAGTCTCCTCCTGTGAGATTCATAGGTCCTAGTAACCCACTGAAGGGTCTGCTGTAAATGGGTTCATATGGGATCAACATGAGTCAAAATTGAAAAACACAGGAATAGTTTGTTTTGATATTCTAGAGGATATGCCTTGAAATGATTAACATTTAGGTAAATTTTTCCTTTAGGATAAAATGATATAAAAATAAAAAGGTTACACACAACTATTTAAATAAATTAGCCTATCTATTGCTTTATTTGGCCCAGTGAATGAAAAGTATATTGCATCTTAAGCCTGTATTCATTTTATACTTGTTATTAAAAACAAATAGCTTTCATTAGGAATACCTTTTCATTGTGTTGTTGTTATGTGCTGTCGAGTTGCTTGCGACTCATAGTGACCCTATGTACAACAGCCCTAAACTCCACTCTGTCCTGTGCCAATCGCATGTCTCTGACACTCCCATCCCAATTATCCCAGTCACTGAATCAATCCACCTCATAGAGGGCCTTCCTCTCCTGCACTGCCCCTCCACCCTCCCAAGCATGATGTTGTCCTTCTCCAAGGACCGGTCTCTCCTCACAACATGTCCAAAGTATGTTAGACGGAGCCTCAGAATCCTTGCCTCCAA
>NW_006400266.1:571824-576637 GCF_000299155.1 Elephantulus edwardii
GATACAGTGACTTAGTATATTCCTTCCATCTTCTTGTAATACTTCCGGGATCATTTAACATTCTGCCTAAAGCATCCTTGATTATAGCAACTCGAGGTTTGAATTTGTTCTTCAGTTCCTTGAGCTTAAGATATGCTGACCGAGTTCGGGCCTTTTGACTTTCTGAATCCAACTCCTTGCACATTTCATTGTAATATTTTGTTTTGTCATCCCGTGCTGCCTTGTGAAATCTTCTATTCAACTCTTTAGTATCTTGAATTCTTCCTTGTGCTTTGGCTTCCCTGTGCTCCAGTGCAATTTTCAGAGCATCTTCTGACATCCATTTTTCATTAGGAATGGCTATTATCAGAAAAACAGAAAATAATTAACCTTCTAAAGAATATAAAAAATTAAAACCATCAACCGTTATTGGTAGGAAAATAATGCAACCTCAGTGAAAAATTCCATAATTCCTTAAAAAGTTACAAATAGAACTATCACATGACTTGAAGTTTTCCACTCTTACATATATACTCCACTGAAAAGAAAATTTAATAGATATTTGCCTATTGCACTATTATTTTTAATAACCAAAAAGTAGTATTCATCTATCAACTGAATAAACAAAATACAGCACATCTATACAATGTAACATTTTAAATTCATAATAAGAAATAAAGCTTTGATTCATGCTACAGTATGGCTGAACATGGAAAACCTTATGTTGAGTGAAATCTGTCAAATATGAAAGGACAAATATTGTATGATCCTATTTATATGATCTAAAATAGAGAAGTGCATAGAGAAATGTTTACAAGTATTGCCAGGGGATGAGAGGAGAGAAAATGAGCATAGTTACAGAGTTTTGAGTTTCTGTTTAGGGTGATGAACATTTGGAAGTGGATAGCAGTGATAGTTGTATTGTTGTTGTTGTTATGTGTTGTTATGTGCCATCGAGTCACTGGCAGCTCATAGTGGCCATATGTATATTAGCCCTGAAAGCTGCTCTATACTGAGCCAATTTTATCGTCTCCAACAGACCTAACTCCATTGCTCCAGTCACTGAGTCAATCCATCTCACTCAGGGTCTTCCTCTCCTGTGCTGTCATTCCACCCTTCCAAGCATGATGTCCTTTTCCAATGACTGGTCCCTCCTGGCCATGTGCCCAAAATATGTGAGATGGAGCCTTAAAATCCTTGCCTCCAGGGATAGTTGTATGGCATAATAATTAATACAACTAATGTCACTGAATTGTGACATTAATTTAAAAACAGTTAAGTATATTTAATAAAATACTTATTATCACAATATAATAAGAAATACTACAAATAAACATACAAACAAATAAATCTAACAACTCTTCAAAGCCTTTAGTGGAATCTACCACTTAGTACATGGAGGAGAAGCCAGACAGTGCAGGAGAATGCCTAGTATTGGAGGAAACACATCTGCTCTTTGCGGTAAAAGTGACCAACTTTAGCATGGAAATATGCTAATACATGACAACTTTTCAAAGCTCTTTTGATGTTGATATTACTTGTTATTGTGTGTCTTTGGAGTTGGAACCAATTCACAGCTGATCTTTCAAGAGTTTTTAAGAGTCTACAAACCACATGGGATTGAATTTGAACTGCAATCCTTTGAGTTGGCAATGCAATTCCTTACCTACTTGCTGTGTACCATCATGTTGGAACTGACCCATAGCTGACCCTCCAGAAGGTTTTCAGAGGCATTGAATTGCATTGGAGGAGATTGCCCATCCTACACCCATGAAACAGCTGATGGATTTGAACTTTGTGCCTTTGAGATTGCAGCACAGCTTCTTACCACTAGACCACTTGAGCTCCCCCTACTTACGAGGCCAGTTAACACGAGATCAAATTTTGAAATATTTACCCACTCTCCACTGAGTTACTTTTATAAAAAAAGGCAATTAACCTTATATGTATGTTATTTCTGAATTTAGTTCTTTGACCTTGTAGTTTACTCTTGTGCCACATATTCAGAATTACTGCAACCTTGTACAGTAGCTCTTATAATCATGTAGTGCAAGTCCCCAAATGTGGTTATGTTTTTGTGATGATTCCCTACCCTAATTTGGTTACTTATTGTTTCATATAAGTTTTTATAATTGCTGATTTCTATTTTGACTATAGTTGGACTGAATGTACACAACAGTTCATAAGATAATGAACTTCTTGGTTTTAATTGTGATTTTAATGAAAGTTTATGGAAAAGTTTATGTATTTTTATAAATTGGTGCACATTTTTCTCCCTCCCTCTCCAAGTTCACTTAAAAAATTTATTTATTGTTGTCCATTTTTCTCCCTTCCCCTCTTCCCAGCCCACTTTGCCATGCATCCTTATTCTGGACTGTTGTCATACAAATAATGTCTAATCATATAACCGTTTTAAACAATTCTTTCCTTTATCTGTTTCCAAGCATTATCTATCCCCTCTCTTAAGCTTTTTTTTAAAAAAGCAAAACATTTCAGCAAACTTTCACAATTTTTTGCCTGCAGTGAAATTATATCAACTACATTCACCATGATTTGCAACAATCATCACTATTAATTTCAATTTTTTTATTGTCATTTTAACAAAAGTTTACAGAAATGTTGGGTTCTCAATCATTTACTATTGCACATATTCTTTTCTCTCTTTCACTTTACTCTCTTCAGTCCACTTTGTGATGCACCTCTTGTTCCAGATAGTTAATTGTCATACATATAATGCCTAATCATACTTTCCTTTCATACAATCCTTCCCCTCATCTGTTCCAGTGCAGTTCTCTTCTGTTCTCTCCCTAGTCCCCTGTGTCAGACCTATTTTATAGCAGTGGTGTTGTGCAGTATTTGCTCTTTTGTGACTGAGATATTTCACTAAGCATAGTATCTTCCAGGTTCACCCATTTTATATGTTCATTGTTTTTCATTCCTATGTAAGATTTCATTGTGTGACTGTACCACACTTTTTCTACTCATTAGTTTGTTTATAGGCGTTTGGGCTTCTTCCATTTCCTTGCTATTGTAAATAACACACCAATAAACATGAGTGTGCATACATCTGAGTTGTGTTTCTGGTTTTTTTATGGTATATTCCTAGTAGTGAGCTAGCTGGGTCAAATGGTATTTCTATTTTGAACTTTTTGAGAAAGTGGCAGACTGCCTTCCATAGTGGTTGTAACATTTCACATTCCAATCAGCAGTGAATAAGAGTTCCAGTCTCACCACAACCTCACCAGCATTTGTTGTTTGCTGCCCTGTTGATCTTTGCTTTTGTTGATGGGGTGAGATGATATTACATAGTTGGTAGTATTTGTATCTCTCTGACAGCTAGAGATTTTGAACATTTCTTCATGTGTTTGTTTGCAATCTGAATTTCTTCTTTGGTAAAGTGTTTATTCATATCTCGTTCCCATTTTGTGATTGGGTTGTTTACATTTTTCTTATTGAGGTGCTGGTGGTTGTTGTTAGATGTAATCAAGTTGATTAAGACACACAGTGACCTTATTGACAACAAAATTGGACCCTATTCTATCCTGTTCCATCCTCACACTTCCTGACACATTAGAGCCCATTGCGTTAGAGTCACTGTGTCAATCCATCTGGTCGAGGTTTCCTTTGCTCTGTTCACACAATTGTTCCTGGTCTATGTATAGGTTTCACAAGAGCACAATTAAGTACTTTAGGACTCCCATTCTTCTCAACGCTAACCATACTTTGTTATTATCCACACAGTTAAATGCCTTTGCATAGTCAATAAAGCATAAATAGACATTATTCAGGTATTCTTTACTTTCAGCCAGGATCCATCTGACATCAGCAATATCTCTGGTGCCATGGCCTCTTCTAAATCTTCCTTGAACTTCTGGAAATTCCTTATCTATGTATTGTTCTAGCTGTTTTTGAATGATCTTCAGCAATATTTTGCTTACATGTAATATTAATGATATTGTTCAATCGCTTCCACATTCCGTTAGATCACTTTTCTTGGAAATGGGAACAAATATGGACCTCTTCCAATCTGTTAGCTTCACAGCTGTCCCCAAATTTTCTAGCATAGACTGGTGAGCACATTCAGGGCTGCATTTGTTAATTGAAAAAAGTCAGTTTCTGGGACATTATTTTTTGCCAATGCCTTTTCAATGCAGCTTACTCTTCCTCTTTCATTAGCGTTGGCTCCTGCTCATATACTGGAGGTGCTGGAATATTCTATAAAATTTAGATATGTATGCCTTATCAGATATGGCATTACCAGATTTTTTTCCCCCAGGTCTCCTTTTTTAACCTCTTGGAGAAGTTTTTTGATGTGCATTGGGATTTGGTTTTCAAAAAGTCGCATTCTCTATTTTATTCTTTGCTGGTTGTAGGTTTTTTCATTATTCTTGGAAGTCTGTGTTGTGGATTAGGGCTTCTAGAGTTGTTCTTATGAACAACTCTGATGAATTTTATAGTCTTTGGGTATACTCCTAGGTCCCTGATCCACCTTGCGTTTGTTTTTGTGTTAGCTGTGAGGTGTGAGATGTGAGTCTTAAGTTTTCTGCAGCTGATTTTACGATTTTGCCAGCACTATTTGTGAAAGATGCTGTCATTTTCCCATTTAACTGATTTTGTCTCCTTGTCAAAAGTCAGTAAACGGCAGGTAGATAAGTTGATTTTTGTGTTCTATTTCATTGATCTAAGTGTCTTTTGCTGTACCAGTACCATGCTGTCTTAACGACCACCACAGCTGTGTAGTGGGATTTGAGATCAAAGAGTGTGATGGCACCTATCTCATTTCTCCTTTTCAGTTGTGCTTCACTTATTAAGTGTCTCTTTCCAATTTATTTTG
>NW_006400266.1:576815-578746 GCF_000299155.1 Elephantulus edwardii
AAATGTCTATTTGTGTTTCATAGACTATGCAAAGGCATTTGATTGTGTGGATCACAACAAATTGGCTAACTTTGAGAAGAATGGAAATCCCAGAACACCTGACTGTGCTCATGCAAAACTTATACTTGGACCAGAGGCAGTCCTTAGAACACAGCAAGGAAACGCAACATGGTTCAAAATTAGGAAAGGAGTGTGTCAGTAATGCCTCCTGTCTCCCTATCTTTTCAATCTGTATGCAGAACAGATAATTTGAGAAGATGGACTTTATAAGGAGGAATGTGGCATCTGAATTGGAAGAAGACTCATCAACATTCTGCATTATGCAAATGATACAACTTTGCTTGTTGAAAGTGAGGAGGACTTGAAGCACTTATTATACAGGCTTCAATATGGATTTCATCTCAACATCAAGGAAGCAAAATTTCTCACCACTGGACCAAAATGCAACATCATATTAGATGGAGAAAAGATTGAAATTGTCAATGACTTCATCTTACTTGGATGAAGTCACAATCAGTACACTTGGTACCAGCAGTCAGGAGATCAGGAGATGTATTGCATTGAGCAAGTCTGAAGTCAGGGTCTTCTCTTATTATTGATGATCAATAATGTCAGTTTGAGAACTACAGTGTACCTTATTCAGGTCAGAGCGTTTTCAACCACTTGTTATGCATTTGAGAGCTGGACAGTAAATAAGGATGATAGAAGAAGAATTTATGCCTTTGAAATGTGATGTTGGAGAAGAGTACTGAGCATGCTATGGACGGGCAAAAGAACGAAGAGGAATGTCTTGGAGAAAGTGCAGCCAGAATGCTCTTTGGAGACAAACCTGGTAAAACTTCATCTCTTATACTTTGGGCATGTTATTAGCAGAGGGTGTTCCTTGGAGAAGACATCCTGCTTGAAAATGTTGAGGGACTGCGAAAGAGCACAAGACCCTCAACTGGGTGGATTGACATAATGATTTCAGCAATGGGCTCAAGTATGCTAGAGATTAGGAAGGGTGGAGATCAGTTGTTCATAGGATCGCTATGAATCAGATTCAACTCAATAGTACCTAACAACAACTTCTATCTCAGATTATTCTTAAGAATAGCTCAGATACATAATTGTATTCATAATTTTAAACAATTTATTATTAATTTCAATGAAAATTTACAGAGACTTTGGATTTCCATTCACTCATTGTTGCACTTTACTCCCTTCCCAACCCTCCCCCTCAGTACACTCCCCTCTTGGAAAAGTAAAAGAAAAATTCTTTCATTGTTTTAAAGTCCCTTCCCCAGGTCCACTCCACTATGCAGCCTTCACTCTAGACTACTCTCATGACAAAAATACCTAATCACATATCCCTTTAAAACCGTTTTCTCCCTCATTTGTTTCAATACAGTATACATTATTGAACTCATCCTTCTCAGTCTCCCCACAACCCCAAGGTCAGTCCTGTTTTACAACAGTGGCAGCATGTAGTATTTGTCCTTTTGTGACTGAGATATTTCACTCAGCATAATGTCCTACAGGGTCACCCATTTTGAATAATACTGCATATTCATAAATATTTTTCTATTTATACCTTACAAAGAAAATAGAAAGCCAAAATCAAAGTAATTATCATATAGAAAGAACGAGTTCGCAGCTGACCTTCCAGTGAGTGTTCAGAGCTTGTAAATCACATGAGAGATTACTCAGTTTTCTGTCTCAGCCAAAGCAGCTGGTTGTGAATAACCTGTGTTTGGGTTGGTAGTGTAACTCCTTACCAACTAAACCATTTGTTTTCCCTGAAAAAGTTATTCTTAAAACATATGTAAATTTAAAATGTAATTCTTTTGCACCACTAATAATGAAACTAAGCAATTCTCATAATTGCTTAGTGTATTGTAAAAGATATCATGTTCCTATTAATGAAAATGTGTTACATTATCTATGCATTT
>NW_006400267.1:0-2659 GCF_000299155.1 Elephantulus edwardii
TGTGTGTGTGTGTGTATAAAATATGAGTCAAAACTACCTCATTACTGACCTTCTAGTGGGTTTGCAGAGGCGGTATATAGCATGGGAAGAGATTGCCCCATACTTCTTTCTCTCTATATGCTGTTTTTGTTCTTGTGTCCCGTAGAGTCATAATCTACCCATAGTTGACCCTTCAGAGGTTTTTTTCAGAAGCAGTTGTTGTTCTTGTGTACCATAGAGTCAAAACAACCCATAGTTGACCCTCTGGGGTTTTTTCAGAAGCAATTGCTTGTGAGGCTTCTGATTGCATATCCTTCTCCTATGAAGCAGCTTGTAGCCTCTTACTGTGTGCCTTTGGGATTACAGGGTAGCTTCTTGCCACTAGGCCACCAGAGGCCATTAGATCTTTGTATACACAAAATGTATTATGTATCCAGTATGCCCTAGGCTTTCTTCCGGGGTGAGGGGGGCATTGGAAGAGAAAAGGTGGGATTCACCATGATGTTACTGTGTGCTACTGAGTTGGAACAAACTAAAAACTGACTCTCCACTGAGTTTTCAGGGGCCTTAAAATGCAAGACAGGAGATTACCCACCCTCTTCCTATGTAGCTGGTGGATCCAAACATCATGCTTCAGATTGACAGCCTAACTCCTTACCACTAAGCCACCATGCTTACAACTCTAGGGGAGTGAATTTGGTAATTGAAAGATATTGTGTACTATAGAGTCAGAACTGACCCATCGCTGACCACCAGCATGATTTCAGAGGCAATTAATTGCACAGGAGATTGTCCATCCATCTCCCATGGAGCAAATGGTGGCCTCTTACTGAGTACCTTCAGGATTGCAGCACAGCTTCTTGCCACTAGGCCAAATAGAAAGATAGATTCAGAACATTCTTCGTGAGAAATTTCCAGGACTTTCTAGAGTTTCTAGGGTTAGATTTGTGAGTACTGCAGGACTTTTAGGGCTCATCAGAGCTTGCTCTACTTGAGTTCTCTTTGTGGATATATAGTTCAGGTTAGAAGAATAACTCAGAGTTAAAAAACTAAGCTCAGATATACTAAAAAACCACAAACTCACTACTGTTGAGTCAATTCTGATGCATAACAACCTTCCATTGGTTTTCAGAGGGTGTAAATCTTAATAGGGACTGTCCTTCTTTCTGCTGATGAGCAACTGATGAATGAACTGCTAGACGCTTGGCTGTAATTTGATTACATGTACATATTAGCACATTAAAACAATGACATCAGAGCTCCATGTGCAGGAGTAGGGCCTGTCAACATGGGCAGCGTGATGACAAGAAATATATTTTGTTGGGCCAGCTGAGGCTTCAACAACTAGACACAACATGTGTGTGGAATTTGGACAGCTTCCCTGACAGCCCTGCCTCCTCTTTGGTGACCAGACTGGTTTTACAGTCTGCACTGGGGTCAGGAGATCATTGGTTAGGACTCTTCCCACCTCAAGGTAAGCCATACATTCGAAAGATGAGGTTATTGGATGGACTCAGCAATTTTCTCTTGGTGTCTTTGTCATAGGTAATACTAGAGTGACCTATAGGCTGACTTCAATATTTTAAGATGACTGTTGCAAGTATTTCTGTAGTCTGTAAAGCTGCGTTGGCCAACCAAACTTGACAGTTTCTTGCTTTGGGCTGAAGACATACAAGCTCAAAAACATTACTTAATGGTGACTAGAAATTCTAGTTGGTCATTACATATGTAATGGATTATGGGAAAATAAGCTTACTAGTATTAAGAAATATTTTAAAATATTGTCTATAAGATACCTGAAGTGCTTGCTGCAGAAGGTCAAGGACTACAGTCTTCAATATGGATTGAAGCTCAACATAAAGAAAACAAAGATTCTCACCACTGGGCCACTTGGCATCATCATTATGGATGGTGAAGAGATTGAGATTGTTAACAGTTTTTGTTTGCTTGGCTCCATGATCAACACTCTTGGTACCGGCAGCCAGTAAATCAAGAGATGAAAGTCGGCTGTCAGGGACCTCTCCAGAGTACTGAAGAACAAAAACATCAGTCTGGAGACTAAGGTGTGGCCTGATCAATCCATAGTCTTCTCAATTGCTTGCTATCCGTCAGAGAGCTGGACAATAATGAGGGATGATAGAGACAGAATTGATGCCCTTGAGCCGTGGTGCTGGAGAAGAGTATTGCATATACCATGGACTACTAAAAGGATAAACAGGTCCATCCTGGAGAAGGTGAGCTGCTCCTTAGAGACAAAGATTCTGAAGTTTCATCTGACATAATTTGGACATGTTACAAGGAGGTACTGGTCCTCAGAGAGGGATCTCATGCTTGGGAGGGTGGAGGGACAGTGCAGGAGAGGAAGACCATTGATGAGATGAATTGATTCAGTTACTTGGGCAATGGGGGTAGGTGGTCAGAGACAATAAGTTTGCCACAGGATAGAGCAGGGTTTAGGACTCGTGTACATAGAGTCGCTATGAGTCACAAGCTACTAAACAGCACATAACAACAATAAGGTGTCTGAAAATATTGGATTCTAGTCTTCAATATGGATTAAAGCTCAACATCAAGAAAACAGAATGGTTAAAACAGCTATGAGATATCATTTCACCCCAGTCAAAATAGCAAAATTTAACAGAACAGCAAGCAACAAATGCTGGCGAGGTTGTGGAGAAAC
>NW_006400267.1:4064-47183 GCF_000299155.1 Elephantulus edwardii
GTCCCTTTTCAGCAGGAAGTAGCTAAGAGAACACGCCATCCCCTTTTCCTTATGAATCAGGGTGAAGTCTCTCTCAGGGAGGAGTGATAGGGAATGGCAATGGACACACTGACAAAGGAGATTAATCAGAACTGGCTTTGACAAGGACTGTGGCAATTGGACAATTAAAACAGACATTGGGGGGGAAGAAGAACGAACTGGGCATGAGGGTGGAGAAAACAGTGCCACAATGAATGAATGAAAACCCGAAATCTCTGTAAATGTTCATTAAAACTAATAAAATTTAATAAAAAAAAGAAAGAAAACAGATTCTCACCACTGGGCCAATTGGAAGCAGCATGATAGACGGAGAAGAGATTGAAAGTGTTAACAGTTAACAGTTTACTCGGCTCCACAATGAATACGCTTGGTACAAGCAGTCTGAAAATTAATCATTAGGTAAATCTACTGTCAGGGATATTTCCAGAGTACTGAGAAGCAATGACGTCAGTCTAGAGACTAAGGTGCACCTGATCCACGCTATGGTCTTCACAATTTCTTGCTATGCATCAGAGAGCTGAATAATGACCAAGATGCTAGAAGAAAAATTGATGCTTTTGAGGTGTGATGCTGGAGAAGAGTCTTAAACATACTATAGACCACTAAGAAAACAAATAGATATGTCTTGGAGAAAGTGAAAGCAAGTTCTCTTTGGAGGCTAGAATGTTGAAGCTCTGTCTTACGGATTTTGGGCATGTGGCCAGGAGGGACAGATTCTTGGAGAAGGACATCATGCTCGGAAGGGTGAAGGGACAGTGCAAGAAAGGAAGATGCTCAATGAGATGGATTGATACAGTTACTAGGGAAATGTGGGTAGGTGTGTCAGAGTCAGTGAGATTGGTTCAGGATAGAGCAGGCTTCAGAGCTTTTGTACATAGGGTCGCTATGAGTTGTAGGTGACTCAATGGCACATAACAACAAACAGCATTATTAACATTAACAATGTCCATAGTTTATTTGGCTAACAAAAGATTTCAAAATATAGAAAAACAAATAAGAAGAACATTCAGTCCTTCAAGGAGAGATGGTTTGGGACTTTGATATAGTTGGTTTTTAAGATTTGTCTAGGGAATGATGTGGTTTAAAGTCCTCCGGATGTAGCCTCCTTGTGTAGGAAGGTAGACTGGGAATGGAGGTTTATAAATATCCCTGGTCACAGACCTTTACAAGTAGAATTTCTCCAAGAGCTAGTCCTTCTTCTGGCCCTGAGATTGCCTAGGTTTTCAAGTGGATTGGCCATCCAGCTTCAATGGACAATGTCCTGCAATTGTGATCTAAAAGCCAGGTGGGTTGTTTGCTTGTTTCTTACTGGACAGTAAGCAGTCAGGTAACAGAAACAGGGTCAGAGGAGAGACACAAGAATTGCTGCTGTTTTGACTCCTATGGAGTTAAGTGACCCCCATACTGCTTTTCTGTTTGTTTCTCTTGAAACTTCATGATATCCAAGAGGAGTTCTTGGGTTGTATTAAGTTTTTATGCCCTTGGCTGCTAACTGACGGGATAGAATTTGTCCAAAGATACCTCTTCAGAAAGATGTGGATATCTACTCCCAAAAGTGTAGCTATGAAAAACCCTGTGGAACACAGTTCTACTCTGATGAAGGTGAAGTCACCATAAGCTGGAGTAGACTTAATTGTCCCCACTGTGGGTTGGGTTCTGCAGACAACCATCCATCTCTCCTGTGGACTGGGAAACATGGGAATTGTGGAAACAAGGAGAGAGGTTTGGGGAGGTGGAGCTAATCAGATGATTAGTTCACTGACAAAATACTTCTGGCAGGTATGAGCCAGTGGAGATGGTGGTATAAAATAAATTCTATGCCTGAGGGCATAGGCCTTTCTATTAAAATTAGGAAAATAACTTCTCTAGGTCTTAGATTCTTAAACTGAGGAATGGGCCCTATGAGATATGTTGTTGTTGTTGTCATTTGTTGTTGAGTCACATGTGACCCACGGTAATCCTATGTACAGCAGCTCTGAGCTCTGCCCTGTCCTGAGCCAGTCTCACTAATTCCAAAACATCAACCCCCACTGCCCCAGTTACTGTATCAATCCATCTCATCTGGAGTCTTCATCTCCTACTGTGCCTCTACCCTGCCAAGCATGATGTCCTTCTCCAAGGTCCGGTCTCTCCTGGCCACTTGCCCAAAGTATGTAAGATGAAGCTTCAAAATCCTAGCCTCCAAGGAGAAACTTGGTTTCACCCTCTTCAAGACAGACTTATTTGTTTTCTTGGTGGTCCATGGTATATTCAAGACTCTTTTCCAGCACCACAATTTGAAAGCATCTATTATTCTTCTGTCATCTTTAGTGACTGTCCGGCTCTTTGATGCATAGCAAGTAATTTTGAAGCCCATGGCCTGGATCAGGTGCACCTTCATCTCTAGACTGACATCGTTGCTTTTCAGTACTCTGGTGAGGTCCCTTGACAGCAGACTTTCCCAATGCAATTCGTCTTTTTATTTCCTGACTGCTAGTATTATGAGTGTTGATTGTGGAGCCGAGCAAGCTGTAACTGTTGACAACCTCAATCTTTTCTCCATCTATCATGGTGCTGCTAAATGGTCCAGTGGTGAGAATCTTTGCCTTCTTGATGTTGAGCTTCTGAGGACTGAAGTTCTTGACCTTCTGCAGCAAGTGCTTCAGGTCTTTTTCAGTTTCAGCAAACAAGGTTGTGTCATTTGCATAATGTATGCTACTGATGCATCTTCCACTAATCCTAATACTCTAATCCTTCCTCTAATCCTGATTCCTCCTCCTAAAACCCTGCTTCCTGAGTGATCTGCTCTGCATATGAATGAAAAGATATGGAAACAGGATGCATTCCTGACATACTTCTTTCCTGATTTTGAACCATGCAGTGTTTTTCTGCTCTGTTCTGAGGACTGCTTCTTGGTCCAAGTGTAGGTTTTGCACAAATACAATCAAGTGTTCTGGGATTCCCATTTTCTTCAAGATTAGCCACAATATGTTGTAATCCACACAGTCAAATGCCTTTGCGTAATCAATTAAACACAGACATTCTTCTGGTACTCTTTACTTTCTACCAAGATACATCTGGTATTGGCAATAATGTCTTTAATGCCATGACCTGTTCTAAACCCAGCTTGTATTTCTGTTCTCTGTCAATGTATTCTTCAAGTCATTTTAATTTTTGAAATATTATCTAGATTGAATGAGAAAATGTTTACAAAGTGAGTGACATTCAGTAGACATAAATTTCCTTCCTATATTTTCCTCATTCTTCTACATGATCTGGAACTTATTAAAGAGTTTGATGTTGAGTAAAATTCAACAATAATTCTTACCAATAGCATTTTTAAATTGTTAGGAGACCTTAGCTTTGGGCCTAGCTTAAGGGAAGTCAACATATTCATATGATTGAATAGCAACAGAGCAGAAGAAACAACATATGCATGGCATTTCTGTGATTATGAAGAAAGGGAAGACCAGTAAAGAATTTGAGGAAAAACCTGAGTTGAGGACAGAGACTGAGGTCTGGATACGCGACGGGCTGATTCAAGGGGGCCACCAGGGATTTTTGGTTTCTTTATTTGTTCTGCCTGGAGTGGTTCCACCTTAGTTCACAGATGCTGCATCCATGGACTGATCAGCCTTCATTTTGCTTCATCTTCATCCTTTAGGGAATTGTACATTAGGTTGGGGTTAAAGTGATTGCCCACTGTTCTTTGAAAAGTCTTTTTCATTCTGTGCTGAAGGGTAAGAATATGTAGGAAACAAAGAGAAGTACCACTCAATTTTCAGCTCCAATGAGAGTCTCTTTGAAATGAGTGCATGTCCATCAACTCATATGTGTACATATAGTAAGATGTTTATACCCAGATCAACTCTTGTTCCCAGACTCTCTTAAACAGACTAAAGTACATACTGCTGTGACTCACAAACACTGATTAACTCACACAAAATATGTGCACATCATCTCTTCTGTTGGATTCATATCCAAATTCACAAGATATAGGCCTGCACAATCAGAACAGCCTCATCTGCCTGAGACCAGGTTTTGACCTCATATTATATGTATCAGATTAAAACAGAATTCTGGCCAACAGAACAGTGTTGTTTGTTTGTTTGTTTTTTATGTTTTGTGCCATCAAACTGGATCTGACTGGCTTATGTGGAGATTGTCTCCTTCTCTAGTGGAGCATCTGATGGATTTGAACTGCATGCCTTTACTATTGCAGTGCAGCTTCTTGTCACTCAATAGGCCATCAGAGCTCTCTTGAACAGTGGTTTTTCAACTGAATCCTGTACCAGAGCTATCAACTTTCTGGATTCCAACACATTAAAAAAAAGACAATAAAAATGCCTTTTTAAAAATAAGAGTTTAGGTTCACACAAAAATTGTCAGGAAGTCCACAGAGTTTTGTGTGCCCCATTCCACCTCCACAATCTTTCTCCTTATTAACCACGTGCATTTGTTGCAATTGATGAATCAATATTGACATATTATTAACAAAGTTCATATTTACATTAAGGTTCACATATTGATTGTAAACCTTTGTAGTGCAATGGTTTGGTCTTTGATTGCTGAATGATGATTTGAATTCCCCAGCTGCTCTGAGGAAGAAAGATGTGGCATCTTCATCTGTAAAGATTATAGTCTTGGAAACCTCCATGAGGCCATTCTACTCTTTTTTTTTCTTCTTTCATTCATTTATTTTTATTTACAGTTTGTATTCAAATCAAATCAATTCTGTATCATGAGAAATTACTATGAATCAAAGCCTAAATACACAAACACAATACAAACAGATGTACAGTATTAAGATATGAAGCAAAAGGGAGTGTTCATTTACACCCACAGTAGGTTGGGATTTGTTGGATCTAGTTGTTTCTATATGGAGGTTTCTAACTATGGGGGGAACTTACATTGGTTATCAAAAGTACTGTGTTCGTATTAGATAACTGAAACATCTAAGCATCATGTGACCACTTGAGTACCTTCATGAAGTGTCTATTTTAAATAGGTTTCTGTGCATTAAGGCAGTTGTAAAAGATTGACTTTCCATAATCAAGCCTACCTTAAGACCTGGTTCTAACTATCTAAACCTATTGACTTGTGCAGCCACTTCCCAAGCATCTGTATAAGGCTTTTGCCCAGTCCAGGCACACTCACACCCTGGCCAGTGACAGAACCACTGTCTGCCACGTTGAGGGGATGCATTTTCATTGTGGCCCAGATAGATCTGCCTCCCGGAGCACTAGACCACCACCTGGAGACCGTTGCCCCACTGACTTGAGACCACTGCCCCACAGCCTGGAGACTGCTCCCCTGCTACCCTTCTGTCTTGTACCAGGAGCACCAGTATCATGGGTGAAGCCATTTCCTTTTCCTTCCAGAGCCAGAATTTGAGCTTCAGACCTTTTGGATCTAGCCTAGCTGCAGCAGTTGCAATTCAAGAAGGCTCTTCCCACAGCTCATCTGGTCTTCATTTATTCATGTTCAAGGCCTCAAACTTGTTCCTGAGTTGGTTTTTAAATTCAGAGGAAGATGGATTCATCATCAAATTTTTATTCCTGCGCATATGATTTAAACTTAATTTGTCTTTGCTCATTAGTGTTCGAGACCTCAAACCTATTTCTGAGATGGTTTTGAAATTCAGGTGGGATAGACTCAAGATCATATTTTGGTTTCCGTGGATTTAATTTTCCTTAGTTTCAGCTTGAACTTGCACTTGAGTAGTTGCTGGTCTGTTCCGCAATCAGTACCTGGCCTAGTTTTCACAGCTGATTTTGAGCTTCTCCAGCACTTCTTTCCACAGATGTAATTTCTCTGATTCGTATTTATACCATCAGGTGAAATCCATGTGTATAGCTTGAGCTATATTCACTGGACTTCCTTGTATGCATATGGATATTATCCTGTCACTCACAATGTTGTATTTCAAGACAGATCTAGAACTTTTTTTACTATGAAAGCGATCTCTTTTTTCCTCACCTCTTCATTTTCAGCATAGTAGATCATGTCCCATTCCAGTCAGTATATCTCATTTTGCCAACAACTAGTATGCCAACATTTATGCTTTCTATTTCTTTCGTAACAATGCCCAATTTTCCTACATTCATGGTTCTTACAGTCCATATTGCAATCACTAATGTCTCCTTACAACTCTTTCTCCTCCTTTGTGTTTCCATACTTGAGGGCTCAGCCTCAGTTGCCATATCTGCTAGTCTAAGTGTGCTCTACTGTACCCAGGATTTTTGAAGGCCTGCTATTTCAGAAGTGGATGCCCAATCCTTCCTAGTCTGTCTTAATTTGAATGCTCAGATTTAGAACGGTATCTAACAGACAACCATTTTATAGGAAAAAAAGCAGATGTAAGATATTTCTCCAATTATATAAATAACCAATAGATTTAGTGGTGTTGTCCCCACCCTTGACACATGTGTCTTGACCCATGCCTTCCCCTGCTCCACCAGCATTCACTTTTACTCCCACCTATGCCATTCAATACCTATCTTGCCCTTGATATAAAGGCTTATATCTCAAGCCTTCTGGGCTTCTGTGATTCTGAACACCTCAAGCTATTACCAGTTTCTTATGCTGTGGCCAATTGATGGTCTATTTCACAATCAGCACTTGTCCAAGTTTTCACAGCTGATATTGAACTTCTCCAAGGATTCCTTCTGCAGATGTAATCGATCTGATGTCTGTGCATATCATCAGGTGAAATCCGTGTGTGTAAGCCTGCATTTATGTTTCTACATATGTTTCTATAAATAAATCATTGACTGTGCATAATTCTATCATTCTATCCCCAGCCTCATTTCTGTCACCACATCTATGTTTTCTAACTACTGATGCTTCTTCCTGGTTCCCATTTTTATTAATGCATCTTGGTTAAATGTTTGATCAATTTCTGACTGCAAAAGTTTGTAGAAATCATGTATCCTCCTCTTTGGCTCTGGTTGTTGGTGCATAAATTTGAATGATAGTGGTAATAACAGGTCTTCCTTGTATGCATATGGTTATTATCCTATAACTCACAATATTGTATTTCAAGATGGATCTAGAAATGGCCTTTTAAACTATGAAAATGACCCTGTTTTCTCTCACCTTTTCATCTCCATAGTAGTAGATTTATGATCGGCTGATTCAAAATGCCCTATGCTAATCCATCTCATTTCACTATTACCTAATATGCTAATATTTATGTGTTTCATTTCTTTCTTAACAATGTCTAGTTTTCTTACATTCATGCTCCTCACATTCCATGCTCCAATCATTAGTTTTTGCTTACAACTGTTCCTCCTCCTTTGTGTTTCCAAATTTGAGGCCGCTGCCTCAGTTGCTGTATCTCTTAGTCTAAATGTACATAGGGTTTTCGAAGGCCCATTATATTTCAGAAGTGGATGCCCAATCCTTCTTCCTAGTCTGTCTTAATTTGGATGCTTAGTTTTAGAATGATATCTGACAGACAAGCATTTTACTGAGCAGATGAAAGATACTTCCCTTACAGAAATAACCAATACATTCATTGTCCCCCACCCCCCCAGCCAAATATGCGTGTCTTGTCTCCTCCCTTTCCCTGCTACATTGGCATTCCTTGCACTCCCTTGCATTCCCAGCCACCCCTTGATAGGATAGCATAATCCACAAGTCACTTTTGTGATGTTTTGCACACACACTGCTACTGGTCTCTCACGTTGTTGCCTCTCTCACGTTTAGGAGGATGTAAGTCAAAATCCCATGTCGTACCTTCAGCAAAAGATTTTTGCCTGAGGCAGTTTTGAGAAAAGGTGCTTGCCACTGAACTTCTGCTAAGGTTTGTGATTTAGTGTGTCTGTTTACACTGCTGTCACAATGCAATTATTTCCATTGTCCGCAAGTCTCTTCTAGATCTGATACAGTGGCGTTATAATTAAAAGTGGTGTTATAAGTAAATGACACTGAGCTGAGGCTGAGAGGTATGAGAGCAGGTCCCCACCCAGGCCAGTGGGGGTAAAGGAGATCAACTCTACATAGCATGAAATCATCAAGAGTCACAAAGGAAGAATGAATGTGTGGTTGATGGCAGAGTGAGACAGAGTATGTTTGAAGGTAGAACTAGCAGTCAAACTCCCTCCCCATTATTCACCCTTCCTCTTGGCTTCTATGGGCACAACCTCATGTACAGCTGAGACCAGGGTCATCTGGATGCCTGAATTCTAATTCTGAGTAAGGAGCTCCTCTATCACTCCTCATGTGGAAATAAGCAAGTATGGCTAGAATATTATCAAATTCTGTTAGGTCATTTTTGGAATGGCCATTTTTCTCCTGCGGAGGGACTGGTGGACTTAAACTGCCAACATTTAGGTTGTTGTTATATGCCATTGAGTTGAGAACAACTTACAGTGACCCTATGAACAACAGATCTGAATACCGTCCTATCCTGTGCCATCCTCATCATCTCTGACACACTTGAACCTATTACTGCAGTCACTATGTCAATCTGTGTCATTGAGAGTCATCCTCTCTTTCACCGATTCTTCATTTTTCCAAGCTTGATGTTCCTTTCCAAGGAATAGCCTCTCCTAACAACATGTCCAAAGTATGTTAGTTTCACCATCCTTGCTCTAAAGAGCACTCTGGCTGCACCTTTTCCAAGACTTATCTGTACTTTTGCATTCCACAAAATATTGAGACCTCTTTTCCAACACGACAACTCAAAGATACAAATTCTTTTTCTTTCATCCTTATTCATTGTCCAACTTTCAGATGCATTGCAGGTGATTGAAAAGACTCTTGGTACTGGTAGTCAGGAGATGTACTGCATTGACAAAGATAGCTGTCAGGGATCTTTTTAAAGTCCTGAAAATCAATGATGTCTGTTTAAAGATCAATGTGTGCTTGATTCAAGCCATGGTTTTTTCAGTCATCTGCTATGCATCTGGGAGTTGGACATTTAAGTTAGCACCCCAACATGTTATATACTACATATGCTACCAGAGATCCCTTATCGAAAGTACAATTGCCAATAATTAAAATAAAAAAAGGTGGGCTTGAGTTATCCACATCATTGTTGAGTCCCCATTTTCTTCTTGGAAGATTCTTCTCTCCACTCTGTCCCATTTCCCAGCCTCTTACCTACCCAATTCTCAAAATTGAGGTTTTCTGATATGGGGAAGACTCAGTGGAATGAGTTCTGGTGTTGATGTGCCTGATATCAGGGTGCTGACTAAAAAGTTAGCCATTCAAATCCACCAGTCACTCTTTGGAAGAAAAATCTCCTCCCGTAGAGATTTATAGCCTTGGAAACCCAATGACAGGGCCTTTCACCATCAGGGCATTACAAGTTGGAACTGACACAATGACTGTGAAATTGGTTGGAGTGTAGGGGAGAATAAAAGTGAATAGGGCTTGGTAGGAATTTGTGTAAATGATCACAGGGAGAAAAAAAAAACCCTCATTAATTGAGTGAATAATTACTGGACACTGCCTGGACACATGTCTTCTGGGTAGTTAGATGCTGGGTGCTATGGAGGCTGGTCCTGAAGCCTCCCAGTTGTACACAGCAGAACTACTTCTGGAGGCTTCCACATGATTACCAGGTCATACCTACTAAACTCAAGGCTCGAAAGCTGCAGTTCTCATAAGGAACTTTGTACTTTCTGTGGGTTTTGTTGTACACGGAAAGCTGAGAACCACTCCTCTTCCAGTTATTTTTGTACAATTTTCAGCATAATCTTGCTTATATATGATATTAATGATATTGTTTTATAATTTCCACTCACCTTTGGGTCACCTTTCTTTGGATTGGAAACAAGTATGGATATCTTCCAGTCAGTTGGCCAGGTGGTTGTCTGTAGTTTTTGATATTCTGCAGCAAGTGTTTCAAGTCATCTTCACTTTCAGCAAGCATGATCAATATAGTGTCTTTATATATTCCTTCCATCTTTCCTTGATGCTCCTGGGTCATTCAAGATTTTGCCCACATTCTTTCAGCTTGAGAAATGTTGAGAAAGTTCTTCCCTTTTTATTTTCTAACCCCAGCCCTTTGCACATTTAATTATAGTAGTTAGCTTTGTTTTCTTGAGTGCCCTCAGGAGGCCACCAGGGAGAGGACCTTAAAATCCAGAGGAGCACCTAGGAATGGGGGAGCTGTGTGCAGCTAGGGAAGGCTTTCTAGGGGAGATGTACCTAACTCTGAAGGGCTTTGTTTTGTTTCGGTTTTTTTTAGTTAAATTTTACTGCTTTTGCTGACAATATGTACAGCAAAACATATACCAAATCACAACTTTCTACATGTACAGTTCAGTTAGATTGACTACATTATTCAAATTGTACAACTATTCTTTAAATTTCCAAATTATTTCACCATTATTAAGATAAATTCACACTGCTTCTGAGCTTCTCATCTAACTTGTAGAGTTGTAGTTGACAACTTAATCCCTGAGAAATATTTCTTTAAAAGAGGTCAATGCTGAAGGCTGACATTCTTCTCTAGTTAAGATTAACTAGATGCCCCTTTCTCTTCCTGAGAATTAGACACACTTCCATACTGAGTTTGGCATAGGAACTGGGAGGCATGTATTGGTTAGTAATAGATTTATGCAGGAAAGGGAAACAACCACATTAAATAGTGTCAGGTTAGGTGAGCTTTTCTTGCATCTCATGAAGATTAGACAAGAATGACAGCAACTGTTTATGCAGCCCCCACCACAGACCACCCTGTGCCTGTCTTGTTGTTGACTATTGTAGAGTAACTCTTTTTTTCCTTGATTTTCTTTTTTATGAACTCAGATATGAAACGACACAGTCATACAGCAATGAGTGGCAGAGATGGAACTTGGGCCTAAACTTTTGCAAGCTGATGTAATCATCTGGGTATTAATGTCCCCATTCCATATAGGCAGAAGTTCTTAAGAAAATTCTGTAGTATTTCTGTGCCTTGCCTTCTCCAACCTTAAATCCTGGCTAACAGAGATCCCTACATTGTTAGGACCCAATGGGCAGGCCTGTGTATAGTTAGTGCTCAGTAAGGAGTCATGTGGACAGTGGTGATTCTGTGGCAGAATTCTGGCTTCTTTTCAGGAAGCCTTGCCTCTATTTCCAACCAGAACACCTTATTCACAGCCACTACTCATCTATCAGTAGAGAGACATGTTGCTGTGATGTTGTATAAGCATTATCTGAGCTTCTAAATTCAGGCAGAGAAGAAACAAAGACATCTGGTACCTTGTTGTTGTGTGCCATAGAGTTAGAACCAATCCATAACAGACCCTCCAGCAGGTTTTCAGAGGCAGTTAATCACATGTGAGGATATTACCCATCCTTCTTCTGCAGAGTTTTGGTGGCCTCGAACTGCATACCTTCAGGATTGCAGTGATGCTTCTTGCCGTAGTGACTTACATTTGGAAATCAGCCAGTTAAAACTCTATGGATCACAACAGTCCAACCCACAATCATAGGCATTGAGCAGAGTTTTTTTTTTTTTTTAATTTTTTATTTTCCCAGTTTAGCAGTATAACAGCAATACACTACCTACCTATTGTTAGAAGAAAGTTCCCATTGATGCATGAGTGACCATCTTCACTCCACAATCGAGCAGTGTGATGTGCTGGTAATAGATGTGAAACACTTGGATCTGACAGTGGGAAGATTGTGTAGTTCTGGAGTTTCAGTCTCTGGAAACTAGGGTTTGCTTCAAAGTGGTTCTACACAGTTCAATCATGGCTGACAGTGCAACACTGGAATGCACCCAAATTTTTACAATTTGGGCAAACCAGAACAAAAACTGGTATAGAAAAAAAGATATTAGTCGAAGGCCTGCTAGAAACATAATCTCTCTTTTAGAAAACAAGAGCAGTCTGTGTGTTGCATAGCAACCAAATCTCATGACTGGATGAGTCAAAAACAACAGTGCATGGCTCAAAGATAGTGGGAAATGCACCTCTTTGTCTTTGTGTTGCTCTTTGTAAACTCAAGGCTCAAGCTCATTGCCATTGAGCTCATCTTTTTTCCTAAGGATCTGCTGGTGGGTTGGAACTTCTAGAGAGAATTGACAGCACGATTCTCTATGGAGTAGATCACCAGAGCTACCTGGTTACTTTTCACTGCCCTGGCAATGATCTAAGGTTATGCATTAAGCTCCTGAAAGGGCTTACTGTTTGTCTTTCAAGTGCTTCCATTCAGTTAGTGGTCCAATCACACAGATTTTTAAAATTTGAGTCTGTTCTTATTTTTTTTTCTTCAGCCATGATTTTGCTTTGGACTAGTTGGGAGCTCTACTGGAAAAGCAGTTGATGTACAGGGGGTTCCTCCACCTTCCTGAACACTCCATCCTCTTAGCTGCAGGTGGAGCAGATGCAAGGACAGTATTCATCCCTCAGTCCCTGCCCTCACAGATGATGGGATGGCTTATAAGGGTTTGTGGGATCAATCATTAAACAAGGTGGGAAGGATTGCTGGCTGAGGGCCACCTGCGTTAGCAGAGACAGAAGTATGAGATAAAACTCAGGAAGGAGCAAATTCTCTGCAAGTACTCAGCTGTAAACTCCTTTGGTGGAGTTTCTAAAAGGCCTGTGTCCAGGGGTGGAGCCATGGAGGCAGAGGCATGCAGGAGATTGTGGATGCCAGGCTGAGGCATCCTAGAAGGGACTGCAACCCAGCAGGAAGGCTGAGAAAAATGAGACTGAGGGTGGCAGGAGGTGTGGTGCAGCGCAATGGTAGCCTGTTCCTGGAACAGGTCAAATCTTGGAAGCCATGTAATGCTGCAGGAAGATGAAAGCTTGGAGACAAAGGGCTGTAATGAACAATGCCAATGCAGATGGACCTATGCAACTGGGGAAACCTCTACTTCTCTGAGTCTTTGGGTGTTGGGGTATGTGCTAGAAACTGGCCACTGGGTGTCTGAGAGGCTTCTTCTGATCCTCTTCTGTGTGGAAGAAGTAAAAGAAAACACCGGACTCTCTCTTGTTGGTTGGCCCAGATGGAAAGCTGAGGTTTGCTGTTAGGTGCCAGCCATGGAGTTGATTCTGACTTATAGTGATCCTACATACAATGAAATATTATCCAGTCCTGAACCATCCTTACAGCCATTGCTTTGTTTGAGCTAATTGTTGCAGTCACTGACAATTTAGCCAACTGAGGATCTTCATCTTTTTTTACTGATGATCTGCTTTAATAAGTGTAATATCGTTCTCTAGGGTGCCTCTTTGATAAAAGTTTGTGCCAAAAAATATTTGCCAAAAGTATGTGCATGGAAGTGTCTTCATTCTTGCTTCTATATATATTCTTGCATTATAACTGTACTCCTTTCAAGAAGCATTTGTTTGTTTTTCTGGCAATCTATATTTAGCTATAGTATATTTAATATTTTTCTAATATTCAAAGGTATCAATTATTTAGTCGTCCTTTTTAATTGTCCAACCTTCACACATACACAAAGAAACTGGAAATACGACGACCTGATTCAGACCCACCTTAATCCTCAAAGTGACATTTTCACAGATTTGTCCAATATACTACATCATTTGGTTTCTTGATTACCTGATTCCCTAAGTATTGACTACGGATCTGAGTACAGTGAAATCGTTGATAACTCCAATCTTTTGTCCATTTTTCTATGAGGTTGCTTGTTGGTCTACATGTTAGGTTTTTTGTTGTATTTTTATTGAAGTGTGATCCGTACTGAAGACTTTTGGTCTTCATCAGAAAATGCTTTAAGTCCTCTTCACTTTCACTTTCCTCAAGTAAAAATGTGTCAGACGTGTATCACAGGTTGTTAATGAGTCTTCTTTGAATCTTAGTACTATACTCTTTTTAATATAATCTAGCTTCTCAGTCTATTTGTTCAACATACAGATTGAATAAGTATGATGAAAGGATATAACTCTGACACAACTTTGTTTTCAACCATGCTGTTCTGTTTAAATGGCTATCTCTTTGTTTATGTAGAAATTCTTTATGGTCAAAGTTAAGTATCTTGGGATTATCATTCTTTGTTACCCATTACATGGTTTATATGGCAGTCATATACTTTTGCAAAGTCAGTAAAGTACAGACATAAACCTCTTTTTTATATTCTCCACTCTTAGTCAAGATCCCTCTGACATAAGCAATGACAATCTTCATGTCATTTCCTTTTTTGAAGCTGATTTGCATTTCAGTTAGCTATGCTACTGCAACTATTTTTAAATTATCTTCAACATAATTTTATTTGTATATGCTATAGCTTGATAATGTCCTCATTTTGTTGTGTTACAGTTATTTGGAATGGTCTTTTTTCCTGATACAGATTTTTCCCCAGTTGATGGAACAGGTGACTTCCAGATTTCTTGGCACAGATCAGTGAGAACTTCCAGAGTTGCATTTCCTTGTTGAAAAATCTCAGTTGATATTCTGTTGGGACAGGTTTCCAGAAAATGTTCCTTTATTTTGTTGAGAAAAACGGAATTCCTAAAGTTGGTACAAACTATCTAGGCATGTGGCCACAATGGTTATTCTTACTGATCCAATTTAACCTGGTAATGATTTTCTGCTAGAAATTCTGGGTCTATTTATTTCCTGAAACTACTGACATGGAGTAGCTGCTAAGGAAATTAGTGCAGAAGAAGTAAAAGCATGGATGGAGTACTGGGTATCCATTAGTGACTGAAGAGCATTGTGGGATCAGGAGGGACACTGGAGGCACAAGAAGAAGTGCTCACTCATTGGAAAACAGGAATATACAAACCTGCTGCCATAATAACTTAGTATGACCAGTAATAGTAACAACGAAGACATATAACATTTATATACTTCACATTCTTGAAGACATTGAATTAATGTGAGAACTGGGACAAACATGAAACCTTTTAATTTGTGAGAACTATCAGATCGTTATTTTTGTTGTTGTAGAGTATCATCGAGTACATCAAGCCATAGCTGATCCTACAGTAAGTTTTCAGAGGCAGTTAATCACATGGGAGGAGACTGCTCATTTTTCTCCTATGGAGCAGCTGGTGGATTTGAACTTCATGCCTTTGAGATTGCAGTGCAGTTTCTTACCAATGGGCCACCAGAGCTCTATAAGCATAAGGTAGATCAAATAGTTGGTCCCATTTTACTAACAAGGAGGACAAAACACAAGGAGATGAAATGTTTTTGTTGTTGTTATGTGCCATCGAGTTGTTTGCGACTCATAGTGACCCTATGTACAACAGCCCTAAACTCTGCCCTGTCCTGTGCCAATCGCACTGTCTCTGACACTCCCATCCCGATTACCCCAGTCACTGAATCAATCCACCTCATAGAGGGCCTTTCCCTCCTGCGCTGTCCCTCCACCCTTCTCCAAGGACCAGTCTCTCCTTACAACATGTCCAAAGTATGTTAGATGGAGCCTCAGAATCCTTGCCTCCAAGGAGCAGCCTGGTTTAACCCTCTCTAGGATGAATCTCTTTGTTTTCTTGGCAGTCCATGGTACTCTCAATACTCTTCTCCAGCATCACAGCTCAAAGGCATCAATTCTCCTTCTATCCTCCTTGATCATTGTCCAACTCTCTGATGCATAACAATAATATACCCAATTTCCTACTGCAAGTGAGAACTCTATGAGGAAGATATTATGACCTCACTGCTCCTGAAAAAATAAAGTGAAGCTCAGAAAAGACATGATACCTAATTGTTGTTTTTGTTATCAGACACTGTCAAGTCAATTATGACTCACAATAATCCTGTGAACAATGGATCTGAATCTTTCCCATTACTGTACCATTCACATAATCTCTGCTATATTTGAGCCCATTGTTACTGTCACTGTGTCAATCCATCTCATTGAGAGTCATCCTCCACCTTTCCAAGCATGATGTCTTTTTCCAAGGACTTGTCTCTCTTAAAAACATGGCCAAAGTATGTGAGACAGTTTCATCATCCATGCCCCTAAGGAGTATCCTGGTTGGATGTCTTCCAAGACATAATTGTTCTTTTAGCAGTCTATTGGACCTTAAATTCTATTCTCCAGCATCTATCTCAAAGACATATAAGTTTTTCTGCTATCTTTATTCATTGTTCAACTTTCAGATGCATAGCAAACAATTGAAAATACCATGGCTTGGATCAAGCAAACCTTAGTCTATAGACCAATATCCCTGCTCTTCAGCATTTTGTAGAGATCCCTGACAGCAGATTTTCCCAATGTAACACATCTTTTGATATTTTTTGACTCCCGATACTAAGGGTATTTATTGTGGATCCAAGTAAAATGAAATCATTGACAACTTATTTTCTCCATCTACCATGATGCTCAAGTAAATAAAACACACACACACACACACACACACCCCACAAAGTCAAACGCAAAACCAACCAACCAAACAAAGCCACTTACCCTCAAGGATCTAACAGTGCTAAGCTAAAGGCTCATTCACAAGTAGGACCAGACCAACTTTTAAGTGCCTGCACACCAGATCCTGTATGCCTACACAAGAGGCCTCCCTCTCGTTGTTGTTGATTGCCTTGGAGTAGAGCGCGACTTATAGTAACCCTCTGAACAAAAGGCCTGAATCTCCTCTACAACTATCAACATTTATCAAAGTTCATAGAGTTTCTGAAGGCAAATTGTTTAGGAAGTGGATGCCACTCTTGCGTCCAAACCTGTCACAGAATGTTTTTGGTTGAGTCATCTGCGATGCATAGCAATCCTATGTAGAGCAGCTCTGAACCCTTCCCTGCCCTGAGCCAGTCTCACTAATTCTGACACACCAACCACCATCGCCCTAGTTACTGTATCAATCCATCTCATCCAGGGTCTCCCTTTCCTGCGCTGTCTGTCCACCCTTCCAAGCATGATGTCCTTCTCCTGGGCACGTGCCCAAAGTAAGTGAGGTGGAGCTTCAAAACTCTTGCCTCCAAAGAGAGACTTTTTCCAGGATGTGTGTAAGGAAGTGTGAGGATGGCTCAGGATAGCAAAGTGTTCAGATCTTTTCTTAATAAGGTTACTACCAGTTGTGCTCAAGTTGACGACACCTAACAACAACAATAACAACAATGCTGAGGAAATTCTCTTTTGTTCCTATTTTGCTGAGTATCTTAATCAGGAAGGGGAGTTGGATTTTGTCAAATGCCTTTTCTGCATCAATTTCTAAGATTATATGTTTCTTGGTATTTGCTTTGATAATGTGTTGAATTATGTTCATTGTTTTTCTAATATTGAACTATCCTTGCAGACCTGTTTTGAGTCCAACTTGGCTATGATGAAATATATTTTTTATGCGCTTTTTGGATTCTATTGGCTAGTATTTTGTTGAAGATTTTTACATCTATATTCATGAGAGATATTGGTCTATGGTTTTCTTTCTTAGTAATATCTTTGCTGGTTTTGGTATTAGAGTTATGCTTGCTTCACATATTTCTTCTTTTTGTATTTTTTGAAATAATTTAATTGGTGATAGATCTTTTCTGAATGTTTGGTAGAATTTAGCCATGAAGCCATCTGGTCCAGGATTTTAAATATTTTTTGGGGGGGGGAGTATTTTTATGACCTGCTCAATTTCTTCTTTTTAATAGGTATGTCCTAGCATTCTACACGTGTCCATGTCAATCTGAGTAAGGCAAAAATTTCAAGGAATATGTATTTCCTTTAGCTTTTCAAATTTATCACAGTATAACTCTTCCAGTATTATAGGTTTAATTTCCTCTGCTTGTCTTTTGATATCACCTCTGTCATTCCTTAATCAAGTTATTTGTGTCTTCTTTCCCCCCCCTCCTCTTTTGTTAAGTTTTCCAATGGTTTGTCAATTTTTTTAGTCTTTCAAAGAACTAGCTCGTAGTTTTGTTGATGGTTTCAATTGCTTTTCTATCTTCTATCTCATTAATTTAGCTCTTGTTCTTATAATTGCCTTTCTTCTAGAGGCTGTGGGGTTAAATGGTTCTTTTTCTATCTGATAAAGGTGTTATGTTAAACCACTAATTTTGCTTCTTTCTTCATTTTTTATGTGTTTGCCTAATGCTATGAACTGTCCTTTTTAGTAGTAGGTGGATGTTAATTGCCTAATGCTATGAACTGTCCTTTTTAGTAGTAGGTGGATGTTAAGGTGATGCCTTAGCTGCATCTCAGAGATTTTAGTATGTTGTATTTTCTTTGCCATTTGTTAAAAGAACTTTTTTAATTTCATTCTTCTTTTCCTGTATAACTCAATTGTGTTTTAACAGGGTGTTCTTGAGCTTCCACATGGGTGGTTTTATAAACTTCATCCTTTTTTTAGTTAATTTCTAGTTTTATGGCATTGTGATTTGATAAGATACTTTCTATTATTTTTTTTTAAATTCCTTGACCCTTGCTTTGTACACTAATATGTGATCAGTTCTAGAGAATGTACCATGTGCACTTTACAAGAAAGTGAATTGAGTTTTTAGTTGGGTGCAGTACTTGAAGTACACCCACAAGGTTGAGTTAGCTGAATATACAGTTTAGATATTCTGTATCTTTGCTAAGTTTCTTTGGATAGAAGTGTTTTGGTTATCCTTTGGTTAGAGTGTTTTGTTAAAGTCTCCTACCACTATTGTGGTGTTGTCTATTTCTTTCTTCAGTTCTGTTAACAGTTGTGTTATGCATTTAGCAGGTCTATCATTTGATGCATAAATATTGACCACGTTTATGTCTTCTTGATCTATTATGTCTTTAATCATTGTATAGTGTTCTTCTTTATCTTTTATGCTAATTTTAATTTGGAAGCCTATTTTATCAGAAATTAGTATTGTCATTCCAGCTTTTTTTTTTTTTGGATGCTATTTGCTTAGTTTATTTTTTCCCCCCAGCCTTTGATTTTGAGTATATTGTATCTTCACTTCTTAGATGTGTCTTTTCTATAAAACATATTGATGGGCTTTTAAAAAAAATCCATTCTGCTATTCTTTTCATTTTGATTGGTACATTTAGTCCATTCACATTAAGTGTGATTTTTGACAGGCAAGGTTTTATCATTGTCATTTTGCCATGTTTCTTGTTATAATGATCTATCCACTTTCATTTGGTTTCTCTGTGTAAAGGACTTCCCTTAAAAGTTCTTGTAGATTTGGTCTTGTTTTCACAAATTCCTTAAGTTCTTTCTTTTCTGCAATGGATCTAATTTCTCCTTCATATTTGTTGGAGAGGTTCTTCAGTTGGCAATTGTTTACTTTCAACTATTTATTTATGCCATTCCATTGTCTTCTTGCTCTCATGATTTCTGCTGAGAAATCAGAACCTAATCTAATTTATCTTCTTTTGTAGGTGATTCTGGTTTTTTCATGCCACTTTTACTGTTCTATCCTTATCTTTTCTTTTGGAGCATTTGACTATGATATGTCTTGCTTTTCTTTTTTGCATCTAGTCTATTTGGAGTCCACGGAACTTCTTAAATGTGGATTTCTTGTTCTTCATAATACCTGGGAAGTTTTCTTCTAGTACTTCTTCCACAATTTTTTCAGTGATTTTCCTGTCCCTTTTGTGTTCTGGAATTCTAATTATGTTCCTTTTAATGTCATCTCACATGATTCTAATGTTTTCTTCATTTTCTTTATGTTTTATCTCTGCTTTTTCCAGTATATTTCCACTGAGATTCTCATTTTCAAGATCATTGACTCTCTGCTCCATCTCTTATGTTCTACTTTTTTGTCCTACTGGTGTGTTGGACACTTCTGCTGTTTTAGTCTTAGATTCTGTATTGTGTTTTCATGCATTTCTGGTATTTCCAGTACTGTACTGGCTGTATTCTTTCTGTCTTGTGATGATATTTTCCCCCATTCTTGTACCTCTTTATCTATAGTTTTCAATTCTTTCTCGCACCTTTTGCATTTTCTTCTGTAGTTGTATAAATTCTTCCTGATTGATATATATATCTCCTGGTTTCCTGTCTCTGGAGTATTTTCTTAATAGCTTCTATTTTTTCTTCTGCCATCATTTACACCTTTCCCCACAGCTGTTCAAATAACTCTGCATCGATATATTTCTTCTGGTTTTCTACCTCTAGTGTATTCATTTGTGGCTTCCATTGTTTCTTCCATCATTTGTACTTTCTTCCGTAGTTGTTTGAAGGCCTCCATATCAACATATATCTTTTGACTTCTTGACTCTGGGGTGTTCACTGGGCCTGCAATATTCTCTGCTTTTTTGGAGAAGGCTTAATTTGTTTTTTCACAGTGTTGGAAACTTCCTGCTGGGTTTTTTTTTGTTTTGTTTTGGTTTTTTTTACTTTATTTGAAGGCTTTTTTTTGGTTAAGTGTTAGACTGTTTCTATTGTGTCTGTGTGAGTTGGTAATTCTTATATTTATGATGTTATTGATTAATTACCAGATTAAAATATTTAATCTATGGAATGAGCCACTCACTCCACTCAAAGTCCTTTTTGGGAAAATTTGCCTTTCCTAAAATCCTAATTACTCTCTGGTCTGCACTGCAGCCTTGCAAAAATCTTGCCTTATTGGAGTCCCCTCTCCCAAACTCAGTTATTCTCCTTCATCTGTGAAGTGGCTGAGTGTTGTGAAACCAGGTGCTCTACGCAAGCTTATTCTTTCCGGGTGGTTTCATGTCAGCTCACTTTCTCACAGTTCCAAGTGCCAGCTGAAAAAGCGGAGAAAATCTTTCACCTACTTGTAGCTCTCTCTCCCAAACTTCCTGGGATGGCCTTGCAGCTACAGAGGCAAGGATCCCCAAATGGAGGGAAATTTCCCTTGGAATGTGTTAGTTCCATTTCTCCCCCCACACACATGAAAATGCTGGCTCTGGGGAAGAGTGTATTACTAGATGGTGCCTTCTATCCTAAAGCCCAATGGTTTTATGTTTGTTTGTTTGTTTGTTTGTCTTTCTATTTGTCTCTGGAGTGGCACAAGATTTGGGGTGCCAGCTTAAGCATTTGTGTGTAGGGGAATCTTAAATTCTCCTTGTGGGAGAATGTTGAGAAAGTTCCCAGCCTTGATTCTTTACTGGAGGTGACCTATGATGTTCTGGATAACTCCTTCTTTAAGCTAACTTTCTTCTTCAAGTTCATCTTTAATGCCCTTTCCATCCTGATATTTTCATAGATATTTAAATTTTTTAGAGATGTTGTAAGAGAAAAACAATAGACATGGACAAATACCATAGACTTTAAAGATAAAAATATTATTTCATAATTTAGGAGGCTATAAAACCAAATCAGAGAGTAACTTTTTCCATTCCTTCCTTATTGGTAGTTTTATGTGTTTCTTTTTCCCTGGACATTCCTTACAGATGATCTTCACATTCTATCTGTCTTCTCATGTGAACACATACATGTTTGTGTGTCTGTACTGCTCTTGATGCTCAGTGTTATTAGTTTTAAGATATACGCACCACAGTATGACCTTAACTGGTTGATTATTATTACATTATCTCACATTATGGAGAGTGAGTGACTACACAGAATTACATCAAAGTTCAAACCATCAAGTCTACTCAGTTATGGGAAACCTATGTGTATTACAGTAGAAATGCACTCTGTAGAGTTTTCAGTGGCTGAGTTTTGGAAGAAGAGTCAAAAAGATTCCTTTTACTTTTTTCAAGGTGGTTGCTGTTGTTGTTATGTGCCATTGAGTCACTTGCAACTCATAGAGACCCTATGTACAACAGCCCGAAAACCTGCTCTGTCCTCTGTCAATCACACTGTCTCTGATGCACCCATCCCAATTTCCCAGTCACTGAATCAATCAATCCACCTCATAAAGGGTCTTCTCCTCCTGTGCTGTCCCTCCACACTCCCAAACATGATGTCCCTCTCTAAGGACCTGTTCCTCCTTACAAAATGCCCAAAGTATATCAGATGAAGCCTCAGAATCCTTGCCCCCAAGGAGCAGCCCAGTTTAACCCTCTCCAGGATGAATTTGTTTGTTCTCAGCAGTCCATGGTACACTCAATACTCTTCTCCAACACCATAGTTCAAAGGCATCAATTCTCCTTCTATCCTCCTTGGTCATTGTCCAACTCTCTGATGCATAACAAGTGATTGCAAAGACCATGGCCTATATCAGACAATTCTTTGTATAAAACCTTTATAGTAGAATAAGGATCTAAGATGGGTGGGGGAGGGTGGAAGTAGAGGGATGAGGATGTGCAGGGGGCAGGGGAGATTAATCATGGACTTGTACAATTTGATGGGTGCAGGGGTGAGGGAAATTCAAAGAGTATGTTCTGGAAAACAATGTATTTGAATTTTGTAAATAAAGTAGTATTTAAAAAAGTCAACTTCGGGGGGGAAGGGAGAGAGAGGGAGTAAAATGTGCAACAATGGATGAATGAAAATCTTACTTTTATGTAAACTTTTGTTAAATCACAATTAAAATAAAAATTTTTATTAAAAAACACAACATAACACAACTATGAAATATCATCTAGCAAATAATAAATACTGGTCAGATTATGAAGATATTAGAACTTTTATTACTTGCTGATGGGAATGTAAAATGACACAACCACTACAGAAGGCAGCCTGGCACTTACTAAAAAAGTTGAAAATAGATTTACTCAGCAATTCCAACACTGAGAATACTGGAAAGAAACCAGAACCACAACTCAAACCCATGCACCCATGTTTATTGCTGTGTTATTCACAATAGCAAAGAGATAGAAGCAACCCAAGAGCCCATCCACAAAAGAATGGATAGAAAGTCTATGGTACATTCACACAATGGAATACTATGTGGCACTGGAAAAACAGTGAACTATAAAATATTATACAACATGAGGGAATCTAGAAAGCGCTATGCTGAATGAAATATCTCAGTTACAAAAGAGCAAACACTGTATAACATCGCTGTTATAAAATAAGACAGACATGTGGGGTGGTGATTGGAGAGAGAATGAGGAAAGAATGGATAGCTAATGAACACTACAGTTAGAACAGATGAGGATAAGAACTGTCCAAAAGGAATATATGATTATGTATTGGTGGATGGACAGTGAAGAAGAGGGAGATCCCGGATGAGATGGATTGATACAGTAACTGGGGCAGTGGGGGTTGGTGTGTTGGAATTAGTGAGACTGGCTCAGGACAGGGAAGGGTTCAGAGCCACTGTACATAGGGTCACTATACATTGCAGAAGACTGAATAGCACATAAAAACAATAACATACAATGACAGATTTGGAAGCAGGATTGGCATCCACTTCCTAAATAACATGCCTCCAGAAACTCTATGAACTTTGATAATGTTGCTAGGCTTCAGGACTTTGGTTCATAGGGTCACTATGAGTTGTGTTCAACTCAAAGGTAATCAACAACATTATATATTTGAGAACAATCTGGAACAAGGGGTACATAGTGGGAGGTGATGCACTTGACCTCTGCAGTTTTAGTAGATTAAAATTTCCAGAGATGTCTTCTGATTTAGTAAATGGGCTAAATACAGGCTCTCACTGTTGCTGAGGAAACTGCATCCTATCTGTCAGAGCCTGCCTAAGATTGTTCCAGGAATGAGTCATGAAGAGTTTATTTCAAAGGAATAAAAACAAAACAAACAAAAAAATCAATCTTGTGCAAGTCAATGAAGAACACAGTGTTTAGAGAGCTCTCAGAAGAAGCTGAAGATGAAATTCCCAGGTTCCTGATGGATGGCAGAGGTGATTTCTAGATTATGAGAGACTAAAGACTTTCGCAAGATTTGAATACAAAGGAGGTAGAAGCTGCATTGAGAAGTGGCAGTACAATGGATCTCTTTCCAGAAAAGAACATTATGAGTGATAATAAAAAAAGATCACTGCAGAAAATCTCTAGATATACTTGAAGAGTATTGATAATGACCAGGAGAGAGAAGAAAGGAAGTATTTACTAAAGGGAGCTCAACAAAAGTGAAAGAATTCCACAGAAGTGCTAGGGACACCACAGAATGGTGACTGCAATAACTCAGGATAGAAGTTTCTTAGAATAATTTAATAACAATGAAAATTCACCTGGCCCTTTCATGCAAGTCAAGTTTCACACCTGCATGTACCCGATGGAAATGAGAAGAAATGTTTTGGGAGTCCATGAGGGGCCTAGAAGGTGGAAGAGAGGTTGGTATGGTTATGAAGAAAGAAATGAAACTAAGAAATCCTAAAGAAAGGAGGTTCCAGTGGTTCTAGCTGGATCTTTTGACATTTTGTTATTACTTGATGTAACGGATTGTGTTTAGATTCAGTGGCTCCTTAAAATATGTTTCAGGTCTATGTATAAACCAAGCTAAAACCCAAGAGAGGATATTACCTCCTCACATCCATCTGCTTCTGAATATTTTAAAGATGGGAGCATGGAGGGCTCCTTCCTGCCATGTTCTTCACCTTTGCAGATCTTACAAGCATCATTAAATCTGGACGTGCTTGCTAGCTAAAATGTAAACTGAACCCTGGCGGAGGTGGTCAGCAGGGAACTGAGGACAGCTGTGTGTCCCAATCTTGCCCACTACCCTGATCCAACTCATTCCAAAAGCACAATTGATTCTCAATGATCCTGTCACAGTAAGAACAGAAATCTAAACAGGATCTAGGTTCAAGCCTAAAAATGATGATTTTTATTTCACCACCATGCCATTTTCATACTAGGATGGTGATAAAAGAGCAGACCACACACCCTGGATTCTGAAACCTATTTTGTAAGCACTTCCTTACAACCTCCCTAAGTTTAAATATTAATTTGCCTGTAATTGGTGGAAAAAACAAACAGGCAATTAAAAACACTACAAAGCCGACTTTCTCCTTCCTCTGCCAGCCCCTCCTTTTTCATTTTGCTGTTGCCTAGAAGTGGAGGGAAGACAATGGGACCCCAGGCTGGGTGGAATCTGAGCCTAGGCTTGCCTTAAAGCTACAATATGGATTTAATTTATATGCAAATGAAAGCAATAAAAAGGAAGACACTGTAGAAATTGTAGGGTTTCTTTCCCCTCCTTTTCTTAGGAGATGCTCAAACCTTTCTCTCATTTTCTAACCAAGACCTAATTGTTATTGGTCCACCTCTACCCCTCCTCCTGCTAGCTCTGGCTCTGGGTGTAAACTGGGCCGGTTAAGAAAAGCCATAGATTACAGGGAATAACAGAGCGGCAGGACTCTTACCCTGTGAGACTCTACTTCAGGATGATTTCACAGTCTGACTCCCCAGGTCCCTCTTCTTTTTTGGTTGTCGGGTCGCCTGTTGACCAGTAGAACGCAAAACTGATCAAAGCTAGCCGGAAGCCCTAAGTAGTCCAAAATGGGGGCTAAAGTATGCTAATCGAGGAGCTAAATATACTTTAATCCTGTTATAATACAAGGTGTCGAGAAGGCAGGGAAAGGGCCTCTAGGCTTTGGCAGGGGGCAGAGGGGGCTAAGGACCCCTGGGAGTCCTGAATAGAAGTTGCTTCCTATTCTTCCTTTGGCCGGGGTGTGGGATGGGGTGGAGCCTCCTTCCTCAGAGGCCCTCCCAACCCGCCTGATCCGTTTTCTGAGTCAACAGTTGGGTGAGCAGGGCCGCTCAGGCCTTAGATCAGTATCCTGTGACCTTCAACACTGGAGCACACACCATTCAGCCCAGCCTTCCAGCTGTTGCCTGAATGATGAGGGTCTCCCGCCCTTTCCCCTCCAGAGTCTAGCATGGTTTTGGAGAACACTAGGCAACAGCTTTAAATTATGTCCTCACTACCACCCAGCTTGTTCTGATCCCTCAGGAGTCTGGACCAGGCCCGATCTGTCCAATCTGGCAAAAAACTATGCATGCTCACAAATGGATTTTGAGCAGGCCTTGGAAGAGTCTGCCCTGTCTCATTTGGGAGAAAAGGAAGGGAGGCTGTGTTTGCATCCTCATGCCCTCTAATTACCTGGAGCAAGACCTTGGGATCCTCTCACCCACCTTCTGCTGCTCTCTAGGCTCAGGAGCTCTAAGGAAATGTGGAGAGTGGTTCTTGGGGGAGAGGCTGGCTCTCCTGGGCTCAGGATGCAGGTTCTAAGCATTGTGGAGGAGACCTGTGAGACTTTACGGCCAAACAACTGTGCCTTCTATTGAATGAAAACAAAAATGACCTGCAGGCCTAAAGTCTGAAGGTACAATGGGAAGCAATAGTCCGAAATATGTCCTTAATAAATACAAATGACATCTTGGATCTATTAAGCTATAATGATGTATTTTGACCCCGGTTAGTTTCATGAGACCATTGATAAACCCGTTGAAACACTGAGCCTGTGACACATGTGAACACAAAGGAATTCTGTCCTGAGCCAGTATGCTTTTTGGATCTGACTAGCTTGTGTGCTTGCTTGCTTTTCGCTTTTGTCTCATTGTCACTGAGTTCCTGCTACTGTCTTCTCCCTGCACTGCATTGCACCAAGCCCCCACTTGGGTCCTGTGTGTCCCCGAGCTCTCACATGCTGTGCTTGCCTGGTGGTAGATTTCATCAAGTTGGACAGAAAATGTGTGAACACACTAACACTAAGTGAAGAGATCTTCTCTATGTGCTCACCCCAATGAGCCAGGGGTTCCTAGCCGTAAAGTGGAGCAGGTGGACCAGGTGATCCCCTAGTTACTGCCCTTGCTCCATGATTCTGCTAATCCAGGTGGCCATCTGTGAAGTCACATCTTTAGGCAAATAACAAATAAACCAGGATGCCTGGAAAGCCTGGAGCCTCTGGGTAATTGTGCAGAGCTAGTATGTGAACTATCATTATCACAAGTAAAAACAAAGCAAAACAAAACAAAAAATGAACCAATTTCAAGACCTTCCAGCAGGTTTTTTAAAAAAAAAATTTATTTTATTAATTTTAAAGAACATTTACAGAGATTTTGGATTTCCATTCATTCATTGTTGCACTTTTCTCCCTGCTCAGCCCTCCCTGCCCTAGTTCACTCCTCTCTTTGAAGAGTAAAAGAAAAATTCTTTCATTGGTATACAATCCCCACCCCCACCCCTCCCCAGTACACTTCACTATGCAACCTTTCCAGCAGGTTTTGTGAAACTGTTAATCTCATAGGAGGGGATTGCCCATTTTTCTCCCAAGACTGGTGGATTCCAACAGCTAGAGCGGTACCCCCTTTTTGTTAACAGTATAATTCCTTACAGAGTGCAGAAGGATCTTAGAAGGGTAGTGCTCCTAAGTGAAAATAGAGCCCCTTGGCTTAGATTTAAGAGAGACTAGAGTTGAAAACCTAGATCCGCCACTTTCTGAGAGAAAGATATGGGGGAATTCTTTGACTTCTCCATACTTGAGCTATTTAGTCTGCAAAGCAGAAATAAGAGTGTCTGACTCTTAGAGTCATGAGGCTGAGTTTCAGTGATATCTGTAGTGTTTTTTGGGATGCTCAGAATAAGGTGAACTTGTCCTGAGAATCACCTCTTAGTCTACAAGATTTGCTCAGACAGAATGAAAGCTGATATCAAATTACAAAGTCCTATTTTGTAGTATGAATATTTCTGAATTTATTTTGATAAAAGGAAAACACAAAATCTTCTGGGCCCCAGTTCTGAGCAATCCTCATCTGCTATCACTTTTTCCTGTGGAAGGAGATGACCCAGGTGCTGCTTCAGCGCTACGGCTGAAGTCCTTGGCCACATGGCAGGCACAGTGCTTTCTATTGCTTCCTTTTCCTCTAAAATATTTCTCTGGAGTACTAGGTCCTAAAGTGTAAAATTATTTTAAATTTTCCAAATGTGCCTTCCAAACAATACTTTTTGTGATTTGCTCGAATAAAATTTATCCCTGCTCGCCTCCAAACAGCATCTTGAGTTATCTTTTCTGTTCTCAAAAGAACACATAAAATTATATAATGTCTTCCCAAGTTAACAACATCATAGAAAGAGAAAGCAACACTGAATTTTTGTCAGTGCAGATTGGGAACAATCAGCCTGTGAGTGCTAATGATATCAGTGACATGGGGCTTTGGATACTGTCCTTGTCCTAACAGCAGCAATAAGGAATAGAAACCAGCTCTGAAAGACAAAGCAAACTGTAAACCCAACTTTAGAATCGGGCTCCAGATTCCAATTGAAATCTAAGAATTATTTTGGTAACTGTTTAGCAAGGGAGAAAATATGCAAAGATTCTACCATAAACAATGTTATCCTGAGTATCGCATACCCAAGAACCATCCTACAGTTGACTTCCAAAAATGCTGCAGCAGAATCGGAATAGAAATAGCTGATTACTGAGTAGTCCTCTTCCTTTATTTAAACTCTTTATGTTCCACATAGTCATTAACATTTCCAGGCATGTCTCATTACTATCTCATCAAACATTTATTATTACTTTAAGATAGATAATTAAAATTTTATACAGTTATTTCTCTGTATGACAATCCAATAGATTTCAAATTCCTCCACCTTCCCCAGAGCGCATATGCACCTTCACCATCAAGACATAAAACCTATGAACTTTCAATTCAGTGTACAAAAATAGGAATAAAATATAAAATTTATTTTTAATGGAAGTTTTGTCTCCTGAATAATGACTCAGTTATTGCACTTGTTAAAGAACCAGAGCAAGAGGTCTCACAGGACAGTCCTGGCTCTTCATCAAATAAATAACTGGACCCCATTGAGAATAATCCACGTACATAAGCAACATACATACATACACACACAGTGTCAGACCTGAGTTGGATTTGTCAGAATTGGGTGTACATAGACAGAAGATGCAAAAACTCAAAAGAGATTAGCCAAGAATTATTCTCTTTCCATGATGCATATTACATTTAAGATTAGAGATCTCACTATGGATTAACTATCACACACATTGCACAGGAGACAAAAGTATCAAATTCATTGCAATCAGAGTGAGATTCCCCCCCCCCCCATTGGAATTCAAGAACCTTGTGGGTTTTATGCTACTTAAGCTCAGAAGAAAATTTCCCGGTAGGACAATTGTCCAGCCTCCGAAACCAGTGGCCTCTTGATTTCTGTGTGCTTTTTTCCCCCCCGCCACGGCCTGACCTTAGGCAGAAAAGTCATCTGAAACCAAACCCAACCCTAAGGGATATGGCAAACAATTTTTAAAATTATTCATATTTTACCTTGGAGAGAAAAATATTGCTGTTCATGGAGAACTAGTCAGTGCCAAGCTCATGGAAATTTAGGCTGAATAAATAAGCAAACCAACAGTATATCAATGCAGTCTGTATAAATAATTATATAGGTTATTGTCACTTAATTTTTGAGAATATTAATGTTATTCCTGTAATGGTTCAGCCTTATTCCAGTGAAGGTAAATGTGGTGGGTTACCAAGCCACTCCTTCAAAAGGTATTTTAAGTGTGTTTAGAAGCCCATCATCTCTGAAACACGTTTTTGCCTCCTTGGGACTTTGCACCATTAGCTTCAACAAGAGCCAGTTGCTTCTACACTTTAGGTGGTCAACAGTGGGGAAACACAGCCCAGGCTTCTGGTCAGCACGTATCACATGACCTGCTGTGAGTGTGGCTTTTTACTAGACGCCTCAGGCTATTAGTTGTGTAGATACCTGAGTCAGACTTAAGACAAAGAACCACCTCTGGTCTGAAAAGGCTGTTTACTAACATCAAGTTTTTTCTATCTTCCAGACTGTACATATTTTCATAGATAGTGGTAACCACACAATCTTAAGAATTTATTAACATGAAAATAGGCCTGACACATAATAAAAGGTCTGGTTTCTGCCCTTCAGGAACTTTACAATTAATTGATTCCTTTTACACCTTGGGTGGCATACTGTATAAAATATTGGACTGTTAACTGAAAGAGGCCTAGGCTCCTCCTGAAAAGATTTATAGTCTGGAAGGAATTTGAAGGCAGTGGATTATTTTTCTTTGTTTGTTTATTTTGTGACTTATTTATTTTTTATTCTACATGCCAAGCACAAGGAACAATTGTTTCAGGCAGAGAAAGATTCCATATAAAAGCATTTGATTTAGCTAATTAATGCTATGGATTTTAGGGGCTCACAGATGAATTTATAGGTGAGAATATTGTGTAATCACAAGACAGGGAAGAAATGGTAGGGAGACTGATGGACAGAAAGAAGTCATCACAACAATTGAGTCATACCTTGAACAACTGCTTGATACATACCAATATGATAAGAAAGGTACAAGGATTTTCCTTGCTTATCAAGAGGTAATCCCATGAAATCTTCTCACCAATATAGATTATAGATTTTTTGAGGGAAAGAGAAGGAAATGATTCATATTTGTAATGTTCACTTTTTTATCAAGAAGACATTTACTCAAATTATATTTGATAACTAAATTAACACATTATCTACTCTTTTGGCTCTTATTTGCACTAAGTCATCAATCCTTTCCCAACAATTGTTTTGTTTGAGAAAGGTGGGATAGTCTCATTGTTTGTTTTTGTGTGTGTTGAAAACCATCCAGTTTGAACCAACCCATAGTTGACCCTCCAGTGGGTTTTCAGAGGCAGTTAATTGCAAGGGAGGAAATTGGCCATCTTTCTCCTGTGGAGCACCTGGTAGATTCGAACTGCATGCCTTCATTGCATGTAGTTTCTTGTCATTAGGCCACCAGGGCTCATATACCAGTGTACTGACCCTTATAATCTGTGATTATTCTCTGAATATTCCTTGAGAGATCCACTATGACAACAGTCTTCCTTGGGTTGGAGTGGAAGAACCAGTGAAATATCCAATTTACAAAGGCTTTACTTTTGTTTGAACTAAAATTTCTTGATGCCTGAAAATGGAGCTCTGGTGGCCTAAAGATAAATGATTATGCTCCACTAGCTGCTTCATGGGTGAAAGATAGACAGTCTCCTCCTATATGATTTACTGCCTCTGAAAACACACTGAAATGTCAGCTATGAATTAGTCCCAACACAAAGGCATCATAACAACAATAGTTCTTATCATAGTGAACAATTTAGAGAGAGGAAAAAGCCCCAAATAGTCTAGTTTAATTTTTCTTTTCTAGCTTCGCATCGCGGGACCAGCACGCACCTTCTTACCAGTCGCGGCCATGTCCGGAGACGCAGCCACAGAGCAGGCAGCTGAGTACGTTCCAGAAAAGGTGAAGAAAGTGGAAAAGAAATTAGAAGAGAATCCATATGACCTTGACGCTTGGAGCATTCTCATTCGAGAGGCACAGAATCAACCTATAGACAAAGCACGGAAGACTTATGAACGCCTTGTTGCCCAGTTCCCCAGTTCTGGCAGATTCTGGAAACTGTACACTGAAACAGAGGTTAATATTTTTATTTATTTTATTTTTTTATATTATATAGCATCTGATGGGAATTGACGCATACACGATAGTGATAGAAAACAAATTAGGAACATAGCTCAACTAGGACAAAGGAGGATTTAAATGTCTCGCATTTTATTTTGTAAAATAGGTATGAAGGAGTAATTAAAATGAATTTTGGAAAAAAAAAGAAAAAGCCCCAAATAGTTGAACACTTCTGAAGTCACACAGCTAGAACCTGAAAGACTCAACACAATCTTCCCAGACTCTTAGAAATTTTTAATATTTGTTTCCACGTCTGTCTGCTCTCAGTAACCTGTAAATTTCTCTAAGATCTAGGACTGGTTTGATGCAGATAATATATGCACTTGGCACATTGGGATAATTTTCATGCTATGGATCAAAGAATGACTCTACTATTGTGAACAGGGATGAGATAGTAGATATTGTAGGATCCTCTGTTGCAGAAACCTACTAGTGAGCCTACAAACATCTAACACAAGCAACACGTGTAGTTCCATTTTGCATTTCTCCCTGATTCTCTTCTTGCTGCTGTGGCATTCACAGGTCAGAGAGGAATATACCATGTTGCATGCCCAGACATAGCTTAACATCGAACAAATCTGATCTTACTCTCAACACTAGCTCCGTTAAATTGGTTTGATCAGCCTGGTGGTCTGGAATGTCTGAGGCCTTACAAAAGACACAAGAATGTTTGTTGATGGGTCTTGTATACACTTTAAGATTTGACATGGCTCAACAGTTGCATGGTAATCTCTGTCTGCTTCTAGCCACTCTCAATATCAGTACAGAAGCGTAAATATATCTGGTCTACTTCTTTCAATATTATTTCATGTAGAACAAAATCCTGGTTTTAACTATGGAGTCTGAGCTCACATCTTGGGAATATCAAAAGTCCTATAAAAATGTAAGTTTGAAAGTGGAAAGAAGTTTCACTTAGACAAGAGTAGGACAAGTCTGACCCCAAAATACAAGTTACTCATGCAAATGTTAAATTGGAAGAGTACTCTAGGTAAAGATAAGGGGCCAAGTCTTCAGGTTTTTTCAAAAGAAGCCAGACTTTTGAAAATTGAAAAATAGATTATTGATAAGTATTTTTTGAAACATAATGTAGGCTAACTTTGTGGGTCAAATCAATCATGTCCTGTTGACCAGATGTATGCCTCCAGTGTTTGACCTGTGGCCCAGAAACTCTGTCTTTTTTTTTTTTTGGCACAGCATGAGGTTAGGGTGGAGCAAGAAAGAGAAGGACTTTGGCAGATGGCACCAAGCACATCATCTTTCATCTGCAAAGTACCATGAAGATTACAGGAATGTGGGTACAATTAAATGAGTGTCTAGCACAATGTATGGAACTTAACAGGAGTTCAATTCATGTTATTGGCACTGTACTGGAATGAATCTTTTCCCAAGACCATTCAAATTAGGGAGAGCTTTTAAGGACATGTCAATTCCATTTTCAATCCTCATCAGGGCTAATGCAATTTAAATGGTTTTCAGAGCAACATTATGATTTTGGATACAATCCACTTCTCTCAGTATATTTTATATTACTTGTTCTTGTTATGATCTCACTTGAGAAGTTTTCATATTAAATGAGATCTCAGAACCAACCTATATCTACCTCGGTATTTTAAAGAGAGAAAGACTTGATATTATAAAGAAGTTTGAGTGACTTACCTAAGGATACTGGAACTTACGCTTCAAATATTAATGAATACAAAACTAATTTGAGGCTCCAATTCTGGTTTTTTCTTTTATACTGGTTTACATACAAATTTCATAAAGTTCCACTTTTGTTTACCCATCTGTCACTCCATTCATAAAACTGTGTTACATTATGGTTAAGCACCCTCCTTCTTGGAGCCTTGTGCTTGTTCTACAATAATGATCTTATACAGTATTTATCCTTATGAGATTGAGTCAGTTCACTTAGAATACTGTTCTCTAGTCCCTCCCATGTTGGGTAGTAATTTACAAAATCATTGCTTCTGAGTGCTGCATATTATTCCATTGTGTGAATGAGCCATCATAATTTCTCAATCCATTCCATTGTGGTTGAGCATCTGGGCTGTTTTCATGTTCTTGCTATGGTGACTAACACTGCTATGAACATTGGTGTACAAATATCTGTGCCTCAGTTCTCATTTTCTCAGGGTATATTCCAAGCAGTGTAATGGCTGGGTCATATGGAATTTCTATGTTCAGCTTTTTGAGGAAGCACCAAACTGCCTACCACACTGGTTGTACCATTGTATAATCCCACCCACAATGAATAAGAGTTGTTATCTCTACATCTTCTCCAACATTTATAACTTACTTCCCTGCTAAATTTTGCCACTGCTATGGGAGTAAGATGGTATCTCATTATTGTTTTGATTTGCATCTCTCTTATTGGCTGTGATTTAGAGTATTTCTTCATGTCTTCCCCTGTGAAAATTCTTTCCATGTCTTTTTGCCCATTTTGTAACTGTGTTTTTTTCTTCTGGAGGTCCTGTAGGATTCTGTAAACTTTTGTGATGTATCCTTGTCTGAGATGGTATTGCCAAATGTTTGTTCCTAGTAAGTAGGTTTTCTTTTCACAACGTTGAGAAAAATTTTTGATGAACACAAAGATTTAATATTTAGAAGGTCCCATTCATCAATTATATCCTCTTCAGATTGTGCATTTCTGGCTGTATTTGGCAGTCCCTTTATATGGTAGGCTAGGCCTTCTAAGCTTGGTCCCAGTTTGTCTGTTAGGAGTTTTATGATTTTGGGCTTTATTATGAGGTTTTGATCCACTGTGAGTTGATTTTTGTGTATGGTGTGAGATGTGGATCCTGTTTCAGCTTTCTGTGAGTAGCAGTTTGTGAGACACAATAAAAGACCTAAATAAATGGAAAAATGTACCCTGTTCATGAATAAGAAGATGCAATATTGTGAAAATTATAATCTTAACAGACGCAATCTACATGTTCAACACAATCTCAATACAGATACCAAATTCATTGATCAAGGAGATTGAAAAGGAAAGAGTAAAATTTATTTGGAGAGAAAAGAGACATTGAATAAGCAAAGTACTTATGGAAAACAAAAATGAACTGGGAGGCATAGGACTCACTGACACAGTGGTAGTAACCAAATAGCATGGTACTGGTACAATGACAGGCACATAGACCGGTAGAACAGAATTAAGAATCCAGAAATGGACTCATCTATCCATGGTCAACTAATAATTGACAAGGAACTAAAACCTGTCAAATGGGGAAATGATAATGTGCTCAACAAATGATTCTGGTAAAACTGGGCTGCTTCCTGCAGAAAGCTGAAACAAGATCCTTATCTTTTTATTTCATAAATAAAATTTTCATGTTATACTGGTTTACTCACAAAGTTCAAATACATTGTTTTTCACACCTGATCTTACCCACCTTTCCTCTATCTATCAAATTGTGTGACCCTATGATTACACCCCTGCCCATTCTCACCCCTCTGCTCCAAATTTCCCCACCTTGGGTCCTCATACATGTTTGTATTTCTACAATAATAGCATTCTACAGTATTTATTCTTATGGGACTGAGTTTACTTAAAATAATTCTCTCCAGTCCCTCCCAAGTTAGGTAGTGATTTTCAAAATCATTGCTCCTGCATGCTACGTAGTATTCCATCATGTGAATGTACCATAATTTCTTAATACATGTGATTGTGGTTGGATATTTGGGCAGTTTCTATGATATTGAAATGGTGAATATTGCTGCTGTGAAAATGGGTATACAAATCTCTGGTTATGCCTCAGTTCTAATTTTTGTGTGGTATATTCCAAGCAGTTGAATAGCTGGGTCTATGATCAGCTTTTTGGGGAAATGCCAGACTGCCTTCCAGAGTGGTTGTATGATTTTATAATCTCACTGGCAGTGTGTAAGAGTTCCTATCTCGCATCTGGTGGAGTGGACTGGGGTGGGGGCGGGGGCCCTTGTATAATAATAACTGGGGGTTGTCTTTTTTTTTGTTTTTGTTTTTTTTTACTTTTCAAAGAGAAAAACCAACTGGCAGGGAGGAAAATGTACAGCAATGAATGAATGGAAATCCAAAGTCTCTATAAACTTTTATTAAACTTTCAATTAAAATAAGTAGGGGAAAAAAGAATTCCTATTTCTCCACATCCTCTCTGACTTTATTACTTGCTGTCCTGTTAAACTTTGTTACTGGATTGATATGGTATCTCTTACTGCCATCGACTTTGAGCATTTCTTCATATGTCTTAGCCATCCAAATATCTTCCTCCATGAAAAGTCTTTCTATATCTTTTTTTTAAAGTCTTTGAACTTCTAGTGGAAACAATTATGCAAGGATATTGTAGGGAATAAGGATTTTTAAAAATTTTTATTTTATACTGATTTACATACAATGTTAATAAAGTTAATATACATTGTTTTTTTACACCAGACCTTTCCCCCTTCCTTTACCAATTGCTCCCTCTACCTATCAAATTGTGTGACCCTATGTTTAAGTCCCCTCACACGTTGGATCCTTGTATATGCTCTACAATAATGGTCTTATACAATATTTGTCTTTATGAGACTTAGTTCACTTAGCATAATGCTCTCCAGTCTCTATGCCCAATCACAATGGAATGGATTGAGAAATTATAGTACATTCTCACAGTGGAATATGATGCAGCATGCAGGAGCAATGATTTTGTAAATTACTACCTACCATGGGAGGGTCTTGGACTTTTCAGGTCTTTTGCCCATTTTGTAATTGTGTTATCAGTCTTTTTCTTGTGGAAGATCTTTAGAATTCTCTATAATTTTGATGTGAAACCCTTGTTTGAAATGGTATTGTTAAATGTTTTCTTTCTCCCCCACCCTCCACAATCAGTTGGTTTTCTTTTCACTTTGTCAGAAAAAGTTTTTGATGCACTCAGGGATTTAATCTTTTAAAGGTCCCATTCATCGAGTTTATTCTCTCCACATTGTGCATTTCTGGCTGTTTTTGGCAGTCTCTTTACAACATAGAATAGTCCATCTAAGTTTGGCACTGTCTCTGATCTACCTTGAGTTGATTTTTGTGTGATTTTTGATAGTGTGAGATGTGGATCCTGTTTCAGCTTTCTGCAGGTAGCATTCCAGTTTTGCCAGCACCATTTGTTGAAGAGAAAGTCATTTATACATTTGATTGGTTTTTATTTCCTTGTTGATTGTCAGTTGACCATAGATCCATTTCTGGCTTCTCAATTTTGTTCCACTGTGTGCCTGTCATTATACCATTATTGTACCTATACCATGCCATCTTGGTTACTACTGCTGTGTAGTAAGTTTTGAGGTTAGGGATTGCTATGCCTCCTATATCATTCTTGGTTTTCAGAAGTGCTTTGTTTATCCAGGGTCTCTTACCTCTTCAAATAAACTTGACAGTTTCCCTTTCTTTTTTTTGACAGTTTCCCTTTCGATCTCCTTCAAAAATGAATTTTGTATCTGTATTGGGATTGTGTTGAACATGTAGATTGTTTTTGGTAAGGTTGTAATTTTTCACAATATTGAGTCTTCTTATTCATGAACAGGAAATATTTTCCATTTATTTAAGTCTTTCATTGTGTCTCACAGAGATGTTCTGTAGTTTTCTCTATATAGGTGTTTTGTGTCTTTACTAAGTTCACTCCCAAGTATCTCAATTTGTGGTTGGCTATTGTAAATGGTATTGCTTTCTTGGTTTTTCTCTAAACTCTCTTTGTTACTGTAGAAGAATCCCACTGATTTTTTGATATTGATCTTATATCCTGTCACTCTACTAAATCGTGTGTGTGCTATTAGTTCTAACAGTTCTTTTGCTGAGTCTTAGGAATATTCTGTGTACACTATCATATCATCTGTGTATAGCCACAGTTTCACCATCTCTTTACTGATCTGGATGTCTTTTATTTCCTTCTGTTGTCACAGTTCCCCAGCAATCACTTCCAGTACAACATTGAATAGAAGTGGTGTCAGTGGAAATCTTTGTCTGGTCCCTGTTTGCAAGAAAATTGTTGGCCCTTGGTTTTTGCGCATATACTTTTTGTTGTTGTTGTTGTTGTTGTTGTTATGTGTCATTGAATCACTTGCGACTCATAGTGACCCTATGTACAAGAGCCCTAAACCCTGATCTATCCTGTGCTAGCCTCACTGTATCTGCCAGCTCCCCTCCCATTACCGCAATCACTGAATTGATCCATCTCATTGATCATCTTCCTCTCCTGCGCTGTCCCTCCACCCTCCCAATCATGATGTCCCTCTCCAAGGACTGGTCCTTCCTTGCGACATGTCCTAAATATGTCAGACAAAGCTTAAGAATCCTTGTCTCCAAGGAGCAGCTCGGTTTCACCCTCTCCAGGGAAAACTTGTTTGTTCTCCTAGCAGTCCAGCACCACAGCTCAAGGACATCGATTATCTTTCTATCATCCCTAGTCACTGTCCAGCTCTCCAAAGCATATTACACAATTGCAAAGACTATGGCTTTGATCTGGCACACCTTAGTCTCTAGACTGATGTCCTTGCTCTTCAGTACTCTGGAGAGGTCCCTGCCAGCTGACATTCCTAATGCAATTCATCTCTTGATTTCCTGCCTGCTGGTACCAAGAGTGTTAACTGTGGAGCCAAGTAAACTAAAATTGTTAACTATCTCAATCTTTTCTCCATCCATAATGATGCTGCCAATTGGCCCAGTGGTGAGAATATTTGTTTTCTTGATATTGAGCTTCAATCCATATTGAAGGCTGAAGTCCTTGATCTTCTGCAGCAATCACCTCATGTTCTCCTCAGTTTCAGCAAGCAGCGTTGTGTCATCTGCATAATGCAAGTTATTGATGGATCTTCCACCAATTCTGATGCCACATTCCTCCTCATACAGCCCAGTGTCGCAGGTGATCTGTTCTGCATACATATTGAAAACGTATGGAGACAGAATATATCCTTGGCAGACACCCTTCCCAATTTTGAACCATGCTGTGTTTCCTTGCTTTGTTCCCTTTTATTCCTATTGTGCTGAATGTCTATAAAAGGAAGTGGTGTTAAATTTTATCGAATACTTTTTCTTCAGCTGCTAAAATCATATGGTTCTTGTTATTTGCTTTGTTTATGTGGCAAATTATGTTGTTTATTTTTCTTATGTTGAACCATTCTTGCATACTTGTTATGAATCCCACTTGGTCATGACGAATTATCATTTTTTTAAAATGTTCTTTTACATTCTATTGGCTAGGGTGTTTTTAAGGGTTTTTGCATCTATATTCATGAGAGATTTTGGTCTTTAGTTTCTTTCTTGGTAATATCTTTGCCTGGCTTCGATATTAAGGTTATGGTTGCTACAAAGTTTGACTTTGAGAGTATTCCTTCTTTATCAACTTTTTACAAAGACTTTAAGTAGAATTGGTTATGAATCTTCCCTGAATGTTTGGTAGAATTCAGCTATAAAGCCAGGTGGTCATAGTATTCCTATATTATAGATTTAATTTCATCTGGTTCTGTTATCATGTCACCTCTGTGTTGTATACTGTTGGGTCAGGACCAACCCATAGCCAACACTACAGCAGATTTTCAGAAGCAATTAATCCCACAGGAGAAGATTGCCCATCCTTCTCCCGAGGAGCAGCTGGTGGCCTTGAACTGTGTGCCTTCGGGATTACAGTACAGCTACTTGCCACTAGGCCACCAGAGCTGCCTGAAGTGTTACCTCCATAATTTCTTAACTGACTTATCTGTCTTCTCTCTCTCTTTTTAAATTTAATTATTTAAACTTTACTCTGATTTATTTAAGACGTTTGAAAAGATCCTTTCCATTTCCTTCACACCACCCACCCATCAAATTGTGCAACCCTAGGATTAACACCCTACCCTCCACCTTCACCACTCTATTTCCACCATCCCCCCCACCTTGGATCCTCATATTCATTCTACAATAGTTTGTTTTAATGCAGTATTTGTCCTTGTGGGACTGAGTTAGTTCACTCAGCATAATTCTCCCTAGTCCATCCCAAGTTAGGTAGTAATTTACAATATGAATGCTCCTGCATACTGTGTAGAATTCCATTGTTTGAATGTACCACAACTTCTCAATCCTGGGCTGTTTCCAAGTTCTTGAAGTGGTGAATAATGTTGCTATGAACATTGGTGTATATGTTTCTGTTTGAGCCTCCGTTCTCATTTTCTAGAGGTATATTCCAAGCAATGGAATGAATATCTGGGACATACGGAATTTCTATGTTTAGCATTTTGTGGAAGTGGCAGAATGCCTTCCAGAGGGGTTGTACCACTGTACAATTCCACCAACAATGTAAAAGAGTTCCTATCTCATCACATCCTCTCCAACATTTATTTCTTGCTGTCCTGTTAAACTTTGTCACTGTTACTGGAGTGAGATGGTATCTCATTGTGCTTTTGATTTGCATCTCTCTTAACGCCAGTGATTTGGAGCATTTCTTCATATGTCTGTTGCCCATTTGATTATCTTTCTCTGTGAATATTCTTTCTATGTCGTTTGCCCATTTTGTAATTAGGTTATCAGTCTTATTCTTATGGAGGTCCAGGAGGATTCTATAAACTTTCATTATGAGACTCTTGTCTGAGATGGTATTGTAAAATGTTTTTTCTCAGTCAGTAGGTGTTCTTTTCACCCTGTTGGAAAATTTTTTGATGAACACAGGGATTTAGTCTTTAGAGGGTCCCATTTATCAATTTTATTCTCTTCAGACTACACATTTCTGGCTATATTTGGCAGTCTTTGTATACTGTAGGATAGGGCTGCTAAGCTTGATCCTACTTTGTCTATTATGAGTCTTATGGTTTTGAACTTTACTCCTAATTCTTATCCACCTTGAGGTGATTTTTGTGTATAGTATGAGATGTGGATACTCTTGCAGCTTTCTGCAGGTAGTGTTACAGTTTTGCCAGCACTATTTGTTAAAGAGGTTGTTATTTTCTCATTTGATAGGCTTAATTTCCTTGTTGAATATCAGTTGACTTTAGATGTTGTTGTTATGTGTCGTCGAGTTGCTTGTGACTCATAGCGACCCTATGTACAACAGCCCTAAATTATGCTCTGTCCTGTGCCAATCACACTGTCTCTGACACTCCCATCCCCATTACCTCAGTCACCGAATGAATCCATCTCATAGAGGGCCTTCCCCTCCTGCGCTGTCCCTCCACCCTACCAAGCATGTTGTCCTTCTCCAAGGTCCTTACAACATGTCCAAAGTATATTAGACAAAGCCCCAGAATCTTTGCCCCCAAGGAGCAGCCTGACTTGACCCTTTCCAGGATGAATCTGTTTGTTTTCCTAGCAGTCCGTCATACTCTCGATACTCTTCTCCAGCACCACAGTCAAAGGCATCAATTCTCCTTCTATCCTCCTTGGTCATTGTCCAACTCTCTGATGCATAACAAGTGATTGCAAAGACCATGGCCTGTATCAGACACACATTAGTCTCCAGAAAGACACAATTCCTCTTCAGTACTTTGGAGAGGTCCCTAACAGCAGACTTTCCCATCGCAATACACCTTTTAATTTCCTGGCTACTGGTGCCAAGACTGTTGACTGTGGAGCCAAGCAAACTAAAGCTGTGAACAATCTCAATCTCTTCACCATCCATCCTGATGCTGCCAATTGGTCCAGTGGTAAGAATCTTTGTCTTCTTGACATTGAGCCCCAATCCACATTGGAGGCTGTAGTCCTTGACCCTCTGCATCAAGCTCTTCAGGTCTTCCTCAGTTTCAGCAAGCAGGGTTGTGTCATCTGCATAACACAGATTGTTGATTGATCTCCCACCAATCTTGACTATAGATAGCTGATCTATTTCTGGATTCTCAATCCTGTTCCACTCATTTATGTGCCTGTCATTGTAACAGCACCATGCTGTTTTGGTTACTACAGCTGTGTAGTAGGTTTTGAGGTCAGGGAGTGCTATAACTCCCACTTCATTTTTGTTTCTCAGAAGTGTTTTGCTTATTTGGGGTCTCTTTCCTTTCTAAATAAACTTGACAATTTCCCTTTCAATCTCCTTGAAAAATGAATTTTGTATCTATATTGGGATCGCATTGAATATGGAGATTGCTTTTGGTAGGGTTGTTATTTCACATATTGAGTCTTCTTATCCATGAACAGGACACATTTTCCCATTTCTTTAGGTCTTTTATTGTGTCTTGCAGAAATGTTCTGTAGTTTTCTTTGTATAGTTGTTTTGTATCTCTAGTTAGGTTCACTCCCAAGTATCTCAATTTATGGTTGGCTATTTTAAATGGTGTTGCTTTTTGGTTTCATTCTCTGAATTCTCTTTGGTACTTTAGAGGAATTCCTCTGATTTTTGGATGTTGATCTTATATTCTGCCATTCTACTAAATTGATCTACTAGCTCTAACGATATTTTGGTTGGGTCATTGGGGTTTTATGTGTACACTCTCATATCATCTTCATACAGCAATATTTTAACCATCTCTTTGCTGATCTGGATTCCTTTTATTTCCTTCTCTTGTTGTATTTCCCTAGCAAGCATTTCCTGTACAGTACTGAATAAAAGTGATAACAATGGACATCTTGTGTGGTCCGGGTTCTCAAGGAAAATGTTTTTACTGTTTCACCACTGAGAATGGTATTGGCTCTTGGTTTTGCATATGTACTTTTGACTATGTTGAGGAAATTTCCTTCTATTCCAATTTTACTGAGTGTCTTAATCAGGAAGGGGTGTTGGATTTTGTCAAATGCATTTTCTGCATCAATTGATAAGATCATATGGTTCTTAATTGTTCATGTTAATACGATGAATTATGTTGATTGTTTTTCTTATGTTGAACTATCCTTGCATACCTGTTATGAATCCCCATTGGTCATGGTGAATTTTTTTTTACATGCTTTTGGATTCTATTGGCTAGGATTCTGTTAAGGATTTTTGCATCTATATTCATGAGAAATATTGGTCTGTAGTTTTCTTTTTTAGTAATATTTTTGCATGGTTTTGATATTAGGGCTATGTTTGCTTCATAGAATGACTCTAGGAATGTTCCTTCTTTTTCAATTTTTTGAAATAGTTTAAGTAGAATTGGTGAGAGATCCTCTCTGAATGTTTGGTATAATTCAGCTGTGAAGCTATTTGGTCCAGGACTTTTCTTATGGGGAAATCTTTTTATGACCTTTTCAATTTTTTTCTTTTGTGATGGGTCTGTTCAAGTGTTCTATATCTGTCCTTGACAATCTTGGTAGAGCATGAGTTTCTAGGAATTTATCCATTTCCTCTATGTTTTCACATTTATCAGAGTATAGGTTTTCATAGTATTCTTACAGATTTTTTTCTCATTCTATTATGATGGTACCTCTGTCATTTCTTAATCGAGTTATCTGTGTCTTTTCTCTCTTTTTCCCCCTTTCATTAAGTTTGCCAGTGATTTGTCAGTTTTATTGACTCTTTCAAAAAAAACAGCTCTTGGTCTTAGTGATAGTTTCAATTGTTTTTCTGTTTTTTATCTCATTGATTTCAGTTCTTGTCCTGAAAATTTTTATTCTTCTAGAGACTGTAGGATTAGTTTGTTGTTCTTTTTTGATTTGAAGAAGATGTTGAGTTAGATCATTTCTTCCCCCCCTTCTTCCTTTTTTATGCATCTGCTGATTGCTATGAACTAATCCTTTAAGACTGCCATTGCTACTTCCCACAGCTTTTGGTATGTTTTATTTTCATTTCCATTTGTTTCGAGCAACTTTTAATATTTTATTCTCTATTTTTTTAAATAACCCATTCATGTTCTAGCAATGAGCTATTTAGTTTCCACATGGATAGTTTTGTAAGACTTACCCTCTTGTGGTTAATTTCCAGTTTTATGGCACTGTGATTGGAGAAAATGTTGTTTGTTGTTGTTATGTGCCATCGAGTCGTTTGCGACTCATAGCGACCCTAAGTACAACAGCCCTAAACCGTGCTCTATCCTGTGCCAATCTCATTGCCTCTGACACACCCATCCCAATTACCCCAGCCACTGAAT
>NW_006400267.1:47583-50606 GCF_000299155.1 Elephantulus edwardii
GGTGCCAAGAGTGTTGACCGTGGAGCCGAGCAAACTGAAGCTGTGAACAATCTCAATCTCTTCACCATCCATTCTGATGCTACCGATTGGTCCAGTGGTGAGAATTTTTGTCTTCTTGACCTTGAGCCTCAGTCCATACTGAAGGCTGCAGTCCTTGACCCTCTGCAGTAAGTGCATGAGGTCCTCCTCAGATTGGAGAAAATACTTTCTATTATTTCAATGTTTTTTAATTGTTTAAGGCTTGCTTTGTGTCCTAATAAGTGATTAAGTCTGGAGAATGTTCACATGAAAACTAAGTGAATTGAGGTTTAGTTGAGTGCAGTAATTTTAGGTTTTTTTATGATTAATAAAGAAGACTACTGTTTTCTTGACATTATGAGTCTTTATTTTCTGTTATGATGCTATCTCTGCCATTTTTTAATTGAGTTATCTGTGTCTTTTATCTTTTTTTTAAACAGTGTCATCTATTAAGAACCTGACTTGAAACATCAAAGAAGAAAAATAAAAAATGAGACATAAAGAAAATGAAGAAAACATTATAATCAGGTGGGATGACATCAAAAGGAATAACATATATATGATTGAAATTCCAGAATTTGGGAGCAACAGAGAAATCACTGAGAAAATTGTGAAAGAAGTAGTAGAAGAAAACTTCCCAGGTATTTTGAAGAGCAGGGAAATCCATATGTAAGAAACATTGCAAACACCAAATAGTCTAGACCCCAAAATAAAAACATAAAAGATATCAGAGTAAAATTCTCCAAATTTATTTCTTCTTGTCTTCCAGCTCACTGACTCTCTGTCCCATCTCTTCAATTCTACTTTTTCGTTCTACCAGCGTGTTGGACACTTCTGCCTTTTCAGTCTTAATATTCTGGATTGCATTTTCATGCTTTTCTGTTATTTCCAGTACTGTGTTGGCTGGACCCTGGACCTCTCTGTCTTGTGATGATTTTTTAATTTTTTTTATCTCCTTATCTATACTAAAAATTCTTTCTCCAACTTTTGTATTTTCTTCTATAGCTTTTCAAGTTGCTTCTCATAAATATATTTCATCTGGTTCACTGTCTCTGTGGTATTTGCTCTCTTAATGGTTTCCACTGGTTTTCCCATCATTTGCATTTTATATTATAGCTATTCAAATAACTTCACATCAACATATTTATTTGGTTCTCTCTATATTCACTGTGTCCACTTTTATTTGAGATGGGTAATTTTAGGTTTTTTATGATTAATGAGGAAGACTACTGTTTTCTTGACATTATGTGTCTTTTTTTTTTTTGCAGAGGCTAGGTTGTTGTAACTATATATTGTGCCAGGGTATGGCAATATTTTGTGAAAGACCTAGATGTTTGTTCTCGTGCCCAAAGCGTGATGACTGTTGCCCCCCAGAAACCATACCTCCACCTTCCCTCTTCTGCTCAAGGACAAAGTACCTGTCCAGCACAGGACAGAAGGGCAATGGCAGGTTGGTCTGGTCTCCAAGCAGCTTGCCAATCTGATCTAGTGTGCCAGAATACTTGTGACATGCAGCAGGTTGAACTCATGCAGCAGGTCCTACGCTAGCTTTTTTTAGTCCTGTGTCAAGATGAAGACTCCTCTTAAATAGACCATTTAGTTAATAACACATCAACTGAGTTCAGGGAATGATAGTGGTATAACAGAATAAGAAGGCCTAATGTGGGGTGAGATTAGAAGTTAAGAGTGAAGATGAAGGCGTGCACACAGCAGCTGAAAGGAAACCTGCTGAAGAAAGATCAAACCGCAGGAAGAATGAAATTCCAGCTCTCAGAAACTGCCTGTCTCCCTGTCTCTGCTTTAATTATACACTCTCTCATCCCCATATAATTTAGTATCTTCTATTTGGTGGCCTAGTGAGCAGGAAGTTTTGCTGAAACCCAAAGGTGGGCCATTCAAATCCACCAACTACTCTGAATTAGAATAATTGGGCTATCTCCTGAGTGATTTATATAGTCTCTGAAAACCTGTTGGAGGGTCAGATATGAGACAGTTTCAACTCGACAGCAATGAATAAGTGAGAATTGTGGATTAAAATATTTTCCCCCAAAAGATAAATTGAATTTCTTTTGAATTGACCTATATTTTGGCAAGAGTGATGTGTTAAAGTCTCCTACCACTATTGTGGTGCTATTTCTTTCTTCAGTTCTGTTAACAGTTGTTTTATGTATTTAGCTGGTGCATAGATGTTGACCAATGTTATGTCCTCTTGATCTACTGTGCCTTTAATCACTACCTACTGCCCTTCCTTTGTAATGAACGTTTGCACTCTTTATGGATGATACCCTTAATATCCTCCCACAACTCATCTGGTCTTCGCTCATTAGTATTCAAGGCCTTAAACCTGTTCCTGAGATGGTTCTGAAATTCAGGTGGAATAGACTCAAAGTCATATTTTGGTTCCTGTGGACTTGGTTTAATTTTCCTCAGCTTCAGCTTGAACTTGCATATGAGTAGTTGATGGTCTGTTCCACAATCAGCTCCTGGCTTAGTTTTCACAGCAGATATTGAGCTTCTCCAGCAGTTCTTTCTGCAGATGTAATCAGTCTGATTCCTATGCATACCATCAGGTGAAATCCATGTATATAACCTGTGATATGCAGGTGATACAACCCTGCTTGCTAAAACTAAGGAGGACCTGAAGCGTTTGCTGCAGAGGATCAAGGACTGAAGCCTCCATATGGATTGAGGCTAAATGTCAAGAAGACAAAGATTCTTACCACTGGACCAATTTGCAGCATCAGGATGGATGGTGAAGAGATTGAGATTGTTCACAGCTTTGGTTTGCTTGGCTCCACGGTCAGTACTCTTGGCACCAGTAGCCAGGAAATTAGAAGACATATTGCATATTACGCCATCCCCTTTTCCTTATGAATCAGGGTGAAGTCTCTCTCAGGGAGGAGTGACAGGGAATGGCAAAGGACACACTGACAAAGGAGATTAATCAGAACTGGCTTTGACAAGCACTGTGGCAACTGGACAATTAAAACAGACATTCGGGGGTG
>NW_006400267.1:70172-86379 GCF_000299155.1 Elephantulus edwardii
GGGGGGCGGGGGGAGAGGGCTGGGCGGGTAGGGAAGTGCATCAATGAATGAATGGAAATCCAAATTCTCTATAAATGTTCATTAAAATTATTTTTTTAAAAAGATCATTAAAAAATTTAAAAAAGGTATTTGCAATGAATAAATCATTGAATGTGCAGAACTCTGTCATTCTATCTCCAGCCTCATTTCTCTCGCCGAGCCCGTGTTTTCCAGCTACTGATCCTTCTTCCCTGTTCTCAACTTTCGCGTTCCCGTTGCCCATTATTATTAATGCATCTTGATTGCATGTTTGATCAATTTCTGACTGCAAAGGTTGGTAGGAATCTTCTATTTCCTCCTCTTTGGCTCTAGTTGTTGGTGCATATATTTGAATGATAGTGGTATTCACTGGACTTCCTTGTATGCGAATGCATATAATCCTGTGGCTCACCACATTGTATTTCAGGATAGATCTAGAAATGACTTTTTAAATTATGAAACCAACCCATTTTTTTCTCACCTTTTCATCCCTGAAATAGTTAATGATATGATCATCTGATTCAAAATGTCCAGTGCCAAGGCATCTCATTTCGCCAATACCTAGTATGTCAATATTTATGCATTCCATTTCTTTCTTAACAGTGTCCAATTTTCCTACCTTCATGCTTCTCATATTCCACATTCCAATCACTAGTGTCTCCTTACAGCTGTTCCTCTTTCTCCATGTTTCCGTTTCTAAGATCTGAGTTTCAATTGCCGTGTCTGTTAGTCCAAGTGATAGTCTAAGTATGCTCTATTGTACATAGGATTTTCGAAGGCCTGTAATTTTGGAAGTGGATGGCCAATCCTTCTCCCTAGGATGTCTCAATTTTTAAATATATATATAATAGTATCTAACAGACAAGCATTCTATGCCAACACTTCCTACTTTTGCCTACAACATTCAACACCCATCTCCCATTGACCAGCCCCTAATGTGATGGCCTAGGTCACAAGCAATTAGAATTTCTCCAATTCTGACCGTATCATGCTGTTGTAAGTTTCTTAAGATGCAGTCAGTATGACTTCAGTTTAAAGTTATTAAGTACAACTGTCATGTACAGCTTCTTTTCCTGGAAGGTCCTGAGAAAAAGTTCTTGATCTTAAACTCCACTCTAGGATTGACTTCTTGTGGGTTAATACCACTTGTCTTCCATTTGCAGCCTGGTGTTAATGCAAGCAGATGGTTTCCCAGGAGAGAGAATGTGTTCTCCAGAACCAGTGCACAACTTGCCGCCCTCGGGCCCAAAACTAATTCTCTGGCAATGGCATCCTTGGGGGCCCCTTTCCCATCTTCCCGGAACTCTTTTATTTTCATTATTGTTATTTTTAATTTTAACGAAAATTTACAGAGATTTTGGATTTCCACTCATTCATTATTGTACTTTTCTCCCTGCCCACCCATCCCCTCCAGTTTGTTTTTCTCTTTGAAAAGTAAAATTATTTCATTGGTATACAATCCGTCCCCCCAAGTCCACTCCACTATGCAGCCTTCGTTCTGGACTCCTGTCATGAGAGTAATACCTAATCAGATATTCCTGTTAAACAGTTCTCTCTCTCACCTATTTCAATTCAGTATACATAATCTATCCCATCTTTCTCAGTCTCCCTCCAACCCCTATGTCAGTCCCATTTTATAGCAGTGGCACTATGCAGTATTTTTCCTTTTGTGACTGAAATATTTCACTCAGTATAATGCTCTCCAGGGTCATTCATTTTGAATAATATTTCATGATTTCTTTATTTTTCAATACAGTGTAGTATTCCATTGTATGAATATACCACAGCTTTTCTATCCGAGATAGGAACTCTTACACATTGTTGGTGGGATAATAAAATGGTATAATCAATCTGGGAGGCAATTTGCCATATCCTCAAAAAACTGAACATAGAAATTCTTTATGACTCAGCTATTCCACTGCTTGAAATATGCCCTTAGAAAATGAGAACTGAGGCAGAGAGACTTGTATACCCATTTTCATATCAGCATTATTCATCACAGCAAGAACATGGAAACAGCCCAAATGCCCAAACAAAATGGAATAGATGGAGAAATTATGATACAGTCACACAATGAAATACTACAAAGCACACAGTAGCAATGATTATTTTATTTTATTTTATTAATTTTAATAAACATTTACAGAGATTTTGGATTTCCATTCATTCATTGTTGCATTTTTCTCCCTGTCCACCCCTTCCCACCAGTTCACTCTTCTCATTGAAAAGTAAAAGAAAAGTTCTTTCGTTGGTATACAATCCCCCTGCAACACCCACCCATCCCCCCAGAACACTTCACTGTGCAGCCTTCATTCTGGACTCTTGTCATGACCATAATACCCAATTATTGCTTTTAAACTGTTCTCACCCTCCCCTGTTTCAATGCAGTATACATAATTTATCCAATTTTTTTTCAGTCTCACTCCAACCCTAATGTCAGTCCTGTTCTACAACAGTGGCACTATGCAGTATTTGTCCTTTCGTGGCTGAGATATTTCACTCAGCATAATGTCCTCCAGGGTCACCCATTTTGAGTAATATTGCATGAGTTTCTAATTTTTCAAAGCAGCATAGTATTCCATTGTGTGAATATACCACAGCTTCTCTATCCATTTGTTTGTTGATGGGCAATTAGGTTGTTTCCAACTCCTTACTATTGTGAACAACACCACAATAAAAATGGGTGTGCGTATACCTACCTGGGTGACAGTTATGGTTTCTTTAGAGTATATTCCCAGTAGAGGAATTGCTGAGTCAAATGGTATTTCTATTTGCAACTTTTTAAGAAAGTGCCAAACAGCCTTCCATAGTGGTTGCACCATTTTATACACTTACCAACAGTGAACGATCAAGTGTTCTGGGATTCCCATTCTTAGTCAGCCACAGTTCATTATGGTTCACACAGTCAATGCCTTTGCATAATCAATAAAGCACAGATAGACATTCCTCTGGTACTCCCTGCTTTCAGCCAAGATCCATGTAACATTAGCCACAATATCTCTAGTACCACGACTCCTTCTAAACTGAGCCTGGACTTCTGGAAGTTTTCTGCTGATGTTCCAGTCATTTTTGGATAATCTTCAGCAGAACCTTGTTTGCATGTGAAATCAACTATATTTTTCTATATTTTCCATACTCTGTTGGGTCACCTTTCTTTGGAATGGGAGCATATATAGATTTCTTCCAGTCAGTTGGCCAAGTGGTTGTTCTCCAGATTTCTTGGCACAACTTAGTGAGCACGCCCAGAGCAGCATCTGTTAGCTGAAAAATGTCAAGTGGTATACCATCTATTCCTGGGGCCTTATTTTCTGCTATTTCCTTCAAAGCAGCTTGAACTTCTTCCTTCATCACCATAGGCTCTTGCTCATATGTTGTTTCATTAAATTCTTCCATGTCTGCCAATTTCTTTTGATACAGTGACTCAGCATAGTCTTTCCATCTTCTTTTAATACTTGCAGGAAAGTTTAATATTTTCCCTAAAGCATTCTTGATTATAGCAACTCTAGGTTTGAATTTGTTTTCAGTTCCTTGATCTTAAGAAATGCTGAGCGAGTTTGGCCCTTTTGATTTTCTGACTCTAGCTCATCACACATTTCATTGTAATATTTTGCTTTGTCATCCCGTGCTGCCTATTGAAATCTTCTGTTCAGCTCTTTAGTATCTTGAATTCTTCCTTGTGTTCTGGCTTCTCTGCGCTCCACTGCAATATTCAGAGTCTCTTCTGACATTCATTTTGGTCTTTTCTTCCTCTTCTGTCTTTGTAATGACCGTTTGCACTCTTCTTGAATGATACCCTTGATATCCTCTCACAACTCATCTGGTCTTCGTTCATTTTGTGTTCAAGGCCTCAAACCTGTTCCTGAGATGGTTCTATAATTCAGGTTGGATAGACTTCAAGTTATAACATATACTTGAACCAAGAGGCAGTCGTCAGAACAGAGTAAAGAAACACTGCATGGTTCAAAATTGGGAAGGGCATATGCCAGGGATGTGTCCTGTCTCCATACCTTTTCCACCTATATGCAGAATAGATCATCTGGGAGGTTGGGCTCTATGAGGAGAAATGTGGTGTCAGGATTGCTGGAAGATCTATCAACCATCTGCATTATGCAGATGATACAACCTTGCTTGCTGAAAGTGAGGAGGACCTGAAGTGCTTGCTGCAGAGGGTCAAGGACTCCAGGCTTCAATAGGATTGAGGCTCAATATCAAGAAGACAAACATTCTCACCACTGGACCAATTGACAGCAGGATGGATGGTGAAGAGATTGAGATTTTTCACAGCTTTAGTCTGCTTGGCTCCACAATCAACACTCTTGGCACCAGCAGCCAGGAAATTAAAAGACACGTTGCGATGGTAAAGTCTGCTGTTAGGGATCTTTCTAAAGTACTGAAGAGCAATGGTGTCTCTCTGGAGACTGAGGTGCGTCTGATACAGGCCGTAGTCTTCATAATCACTTGTTATGCGTCAAAGAATTGGACAATGACTAAGGAGGATAGAAGGAGAATTGATGCCTTTGAGCTTTTGTGTTGGAAAAGAATATTGAGGGTGCCATGGGGACTGCTAATAAAACAAACAGATTCATCCTGGAAAGGGTTAAACCGGACTGCTTCTTGGAGGCAAGAATTCTGAAGCTTTGTCTGACATACTTTGGACATGTTGTAAGGAGAGACTGGTCCTTGCAGAAGGACATCATGCTTGGGAGCGTGGAGGGCAGGCGCAGAAGGGAAGGCCTTCTAGGAGATGGATTGATTCGATGACTGGAGTAATCAGGATGAGTGTGTTGGAGACTGTGTGATTGGCACAGGACAGAACAGAGTTTAGGGCTATTGTACATAAGGTTGCTATGAGTCGCAAGTAACTCGACAGCATGTAACAACAACAACAACAACAACCAGCAGTGAATAAGGGTTCCAATTTCTCTGCAAGCTCACCAGCATTTGTTGTTTGCTACTCTGTTAAATTCTGATATTCTTACAAATTACTATCTATCATGGGAGGGTCTGGAGGGCATTGTGCTAAGTAAACTAACTCCGTGTCATAAAGACAAATGCTGTATAGGAAGGACAGTTATTGTAGATCGTATACTAGATCGAAGTGTGTGTGTGTGTGTGTGTGTGTGTGTGTGTGTGTAACTTAAACATAGGGTTGCACAATTTAATGGATGAACAGAGGAATTGCTAAAGGAAAGGGGAAAGATCCGGTGTGAAAAACAATGTATATGAACTTTTTATGTAAACCAGTATAAAATTATTACCTAACTCGTGAGGTACCGAAGAGCATTGTGCTGAGTGAACTCAGTCCCACAAGGACAAATACCATAGAAAACTATTATTGTAGAATGAGTATGCGGAGTGTGGGGAGATAATTATGTGGTTGCAGAATTTGATGGGTGGAGGTGTGAGGGAAATGGGAATGATCTAGTGTGAAAAATAATGTATTTGAATTTTGTAATAAAACTTGTATAAAATATGTTGAAGTACTGATCATTATGTCTGTAAAAATGAGTTTGGGGAAATAAGACTTTTTCTTTGTAGGTGTTATCAGTAAAATCGCATCTTAGTACGGTGTATTTTAATCCCTCAAGGAAACACTGCATGGTTCAAAATTGGGATGGGTGTACGCCAGGGACGTGTCCTATCTCCCTACCTTTTCAACCTGTATGCAGAACAGATTATCCGGGAGGCTGGGCTCTATGAGGAGAATTGTGGCATCAGGATTGGTGGAAGATCTATCAATAATCTGCATTATGCAGATGACACAACCCTGCTTGCTGAAACTGAGGAGGATCTGAAGCCCTTGCTGCAGAGGGTCAAGGACTACAGCCTTCAATATGGATTGAGGCTCAATATCAAGAAGACAAAAATTTTCACCACTGGACAAACTCATGATTGGTGGAGAACAGATTGAGATTATTCACAGCTTTAGTGTTCTTAGCTCCACAGTCAACACTCTTGGCACCAGCAGCCAGGAAATTAAGACATTGTGATGGGAAAGTCTGCTTGTAGGGAACTCTCCAAAGTACTGAAGAGCAATGGTGTCTCTCTGGAGTCTAAGGTGCTACTGACATAGGCCATGGTCTTTGCAATCATTTGTTATGCATCAGAGAGTTGGACAATAACTAGGGAGGATAGGAGAAGAATTGATGCATTTGAGCTGCTGTGCTGGAAAGGGTATTGAATATACTATGGACTTCTAAGGAAACAAATAGATTCATCCTGGAGAGGGTTAAACCAGGCTACTCCTTGGAGGTAAGGATTCTGAAGAGTCGTCTGACATACTCTGGACATGTTGCAAGGAGGGAATCAGTCCTTGGAGAGGGACGTCATGCTTTGGAGGGTAGAGGGAGAGGTGGATTGATTCAGTGACTGGGGTAATCTGGGTGGGTGTGTTGGAGACAGTGCGATTGGCAAAGGACAGAGCACGGTTTAGGGCTGTTGTGCCTAGGATTGCTATGAGTCACAAGTGACTTGACGGCACATAACAGCAACAAGAACATGTGATGTTTTACCAAAGGGGAGAACAGGGTTACAGACAGGAGAAAAGTGCCATATAGATAAAAACAACCAGAGAACCCCAAGATGTGTCCAGGGACTCTTGAATCTGTAAACAAGAAATTATCTTGCCCTGGAATTAATACAGAGAGTATAATACTGCTGTCACCTGAATTTGGACTTCTAACTTCTAGAATAGTAAGCAATACTATGTAGTGATAGTAAGTAAAACTATGCTTATGGCTTCACAATTTGCGATATTTTGTAAAAGTAGTCCTAGGATGCTAATCCCAGACAATTTATAACTGTATTATCTTTATTGTCTGTTTTTTTCCAAGTAGAGAATAAATTCTTGGAGATCAGGAAATCTTATGTTCATTGCTACTGACTCCTCAGTTTCTCAGGCTTGCTGTATAAGTAGCAGTGCCAGTGAACCCACATGGAAGAATAGGTGGTTTGTACTCTGTCTGAACTCTATTCGTCGGCTGAAAGAGATTAGTACTCACAACTCCATCTGAGCCTGAGATGATTTTAGTAACCTGTCCAAGATGACACTGACAAACAACCCAATTTCCCCGATTCTCAACAAAGGGCTCAGGGTTATCCTCACTTTTCATACAAATGAAATCATTCTTACAGTACAAATCTAGCTATTGCTTTAGTACTTGTGAATAAAGATGAAATTTTGATCAAAATACTTGCAATTTGGTGATGGAATGTCGAGGGTTCTTGGAAAGGATGACATATTGCTTTGGTTTAGAGTGGTTGATTGATATCAAGATAGATATATTGTTAAATTGAAATAAAGTGATATCCATTTTATTCTTCACAGTTGTGTTTGAGGTCATACTCACAAAGGACAGCAGAGCTTGTTTTCTGAGTTGAGGGTCTTAGTTCTTACATGTCACCAGCCTCAAGAAGTGCCTCATGCCCAGACTTGGGGTGCCCCGTGAAACTCAGAGTGAGCATTCAGCTTATATAGAATCAATCACAGTATTCAGAGCTTAGCAACATCATCTGACCTTGTGTCACTTCAAAATCGGTCTCCACCTCTAGTAATATGAATTTAAACATGATACAGTTTAATAGTGACATGTTTATTTGTCAGAGAAAGCAACTATTACATAAACCCATCATTTGAGGCTATTAATGCTTACGATAAAACCAGTTGTTGTCAAGTTAATTTAGATCCACGACAACTCATACGTGTGAGAATAGACCTGTGTTACATAGGGTTTTCGATTGCTGGTTTTTTTGAAAAGAAATGTCTACCTTTTTCCCAAGATTCTCTGGTTGGAAGAGAAAGGCCTTTTGATTTAGCAACTGAGTTCTTAACCTTTTGCACCATTCAGGGACAAAGTTCATTAAAGAAGTAAAGCTTTTGAAAGAGAACTATTAGATTAATTAGAGAACATGATTTATGAGAAGATGACAAATACTGTGATGTCACATAAGTCCCTGAAGACTGAGAAACTTTAATTTGTAGCTAAGGAAAGGGGTCTAGATGACCTTTACCAGAGCCATTAAACAAACTGGTGGCAAAGCTATTTATCACTTGAGTTTATATCTTATGACTTACAAACTAGTTGATTTCAAAAAGGGACAACATCTCTTCAGCTCTTCCTCCCTAATACCAGCATTTAGTCTTCTTCACCTGCCATTTCTTTGTTCAACGTGTGTTTATTGTGCAGCAGGGGCCAGCTGTTCAGAGAGAGAAGTAATGAGAAATATTCTTTTTCTCCCTGTTCCTAAAGAGCCTTCAGTTTGTTGGTGAAGCAGGACATTCACATGAATCAGAAAAAGTAGTGACCACATGTTTTTGTTTATGTATTCTCATCAGCAACCAACATCTGTTTATTTATTTATGAACTATATATACTTATTTCTCTAAAATGCTATGTGTAGGATTATATATCTATATATCTTTCTATATTTTTATGTAAAACAGAAGTTAAAAATTATAAAGGTGAAGTAAACAGTCTTTTTAGGAGTCTTTGAATACTGCAAATGTTGGAGACTCAAGACTACCCAGAGATGCATTGAAGGAAAGCATCAGATACCTGTGTCTGATCAATTATCCATTGAACACCCCATCTGAGACATGTAGATTTCTCAGAAGTGGATAGAGGAGTATAGAGAAAATAGTAACTCCCTTTTAAAGGAGTCCTTTTAAATATTAAAATATTTTGTTTGTTAGTAGAACAAAAGGGACCAAGAACAAAAATAAATGCAGAACCTTAACAGAAACAAAACAAGATGAGCTAAAGTTAATTCAGTAAATATTTTTCAAGGAAAAAAAAATCCTTTTGTGAATGGCACAAAATAGATTTTATTCTGAGTCACAATCATTATAATTTTTAGACCAACATCAGATTGATTACATCTGTGGAAAAAAACTGCTGGAGAAACTCAATATCAGCTGTGAAAACTAGGCCAGGAGCTGATTGTGGAACAGACCACCAACTACTCATATGCAAGTTCAAGCCGAAGCTGAGGAAAATTAAACCGAATCCACAGGAGCCAAAATATGACTTTGATTTCATCCCACCTGAATTTCAGAATCATCTCAGGAACAGGTTTGAGGCCTTGAACACTAATGAGCGAAGACCAGATGAGTTGTGGGAGGATGTCAAATGTATCATCCAGGAAGAGTGCAAACGGTCATTACAAAGACAGAAGAGGAAGAAAAGACCAAAATGGAAGTCAGAGGAAACTCTGAAGACTGTTCTGGAGCGTAGAGGAGCCAAAGCACAAGGAAGAATTTAAGATACTAAAGAGCTGAACAGAAGATTCCAAAAGGCAACTCGGAATGACAAAGCAAAATATTACAATGAAATGCGCGAGGAGCTAGAGTCAGAAAATCAAAAGGGCCAGACTCTTTCAGCATTTCTTAAGCTCAAGGAACTGAAGAACAAATTCAAGCCTAGAGTTGCTATAATCAAGGATGCTGTACGCACAATGTTAAGTGATCCAGGAAGTATTAAAAGAAGATGGAAGGAATATACTGAGTCATTGTATCAAAAGGAAATGGCAGATACAGAAGAATTTAATGAAATAACATTTGAGCCAGAGCCTATGGTGATGAAGGCAGAAGTTCAAGCTGCTTTGAAGGAAATAGCAAAAAATAAGGCCCCAGGAATTGATGGTATACCAATTGACATATTTCAGCTAACAGATGCTGCCCTGGACATGCTCACCAAGTTGTGCCAAGAAATCTGAAGAACAACCACTTGGCCAACTGACTGGAAGAGATCTATATTTGTTCCCATTCCTAAGAAGGGTGACCCAACTGAGTGTGGAAACTACAGAACAATATAATTGATTTTATATGCAAGCAAGATTCTACTGAAGATTATCCAAAAATGACAGGAACAGCACATCAGCAGAGAACTGCCAGAAGTCCAGGCTGGGCTTAGAAGGGGTCATGGTACTAGGGATATTGTAGCTGATGTTAGATGGATCTTAGCTGAAAATAGGGAATACCAGAAGAATGTCTGTCTGTGTTTCATTTATTATGCAAAGGCATTTGACTGTGTGGATCATAACAAACTGTGGCTGACTCTGAGAAGAATGGGAATCCCAGAACACTTAATCATGCTAATGTGAAACCAATACTTGGACCAAGAGGCAGTAGTCAGAACAGAGCAGGGTAACATCGAATGGTTCAAAATAGGGAAGGGTGTACGCCAGGGATGTGTCCTATCTCCATATCTTTTCCACCTGTATGCAGAGCAGATTATCCCAGAGGCTGGTCTCTATGAGGAGTATTGTGGCGTCGGGATTGGTGGAAGTTCTATTAACAATCGGCGTTATGCAGATAACACAACCCTGCTTGGGAAACTGAGAAGGACCTCATGCACTTGCTGCAGAGGGTCAAGGACTGCAGCCTTCAGTATGGACTGAGGCTCAATGTCAAAAAGACAAAGATTCTCACCACTGGACCAATTGGTAGCATCAGGATGGATGACGAAGTGATTGAGATTGTTCACAGCTTCAGTTTGCTCGGCCCCATTGTCAACACTCTTGGCACCAGCAGCCAGGAAATAAAAAAACGTATTGCGATGCGAACGTCTGCTGTTAGGGACCTTGCTAAAGTACTCAAGAGCAACAGTGCCTCTCTGGAGACTAAGGTGCACCTGAAACAGGCTATGGTCTTTGCAATCACTTGTTATGCATCAGAGAGTTGGACAATGACTAGGGAGGATAGAAGGAGGGTTGATGCCTTTTAGCTGTGGTGCTGGAGAAAAGTATTGAATGTACCCTGGACTGCCAAGAAAACATAGAGATTCATCCTGGGGAGGGTTAAGCCAGGCTATTCCTTAGAGGTAAGAATTCTGGGGCTTCTTCTGACATACTTTGGACATGTTGTAAGGAGAGACACGTCCTTGGAGAGGGACATCATGCTTGGGAGGGTGGAGGGACAGCACAGGAGGCAAAGACCCTCTATGAGGTGGATTGATTCACTGACTGGGTAATCGTGATGGGTGTGTCAGAGGCAATGTGATTGGCACAGGATAGAGCACAGTTTAGGGCTGTTGTATATAGGGTCACTATGAGTCGCAAACCACTTGACAGCACATAACAACAACAGCATTGGAATATATTTTAATGCTAGTTTAACCATTTGTAATAGAGGATGGGATTAGAAGTTCTGTTGCTAAATTTAGTTTAACTTTACTGTTTAAAAAGTGGCCAGCAGCTTGGGGCAAGGAACAGTTCCAAGGCGTGTCTCAATATTCTGGGTATGCATTTCTGTGTCATGATTGGTGGCAGTGGCCACCGTGGGGCTGTTTGTCTACTACTTCCTGCTATGGTCATGTAACCAGTATGTTTTATGAAAGGAGCAGACAAGAGTAAAAAGTCTAGAAATAAATTTGGTTAACTCTGTGTCCCCCCCAAAATTCTTAGTTTTTAATGGACATTAGAGGTGAAAATAGAATCTTTACGAAGACACATAAGTAGAATAAATGCAATGCTGACTTTGTGCTAACAAAATAAAAATACTAATTAAAAATGAGCAATCAATTTTATTAATTAATTTTCATTTAATTAATCAGGATACTAATTTTTAAAAAATTCCATCAAGCAATTATGCAAAAGTTTTTTAATAGAAATGCAACTAGTTAGCTAGTCAGTTTCTATTTTTCTTAACAATGCTAATTCCTGTAAATTAATCAAAAGTTGTATTTTAATAAATCAGCTCAAGATCCACTAAAGCCCTTATTTTGGATTAATTTTAAATAGATAAGAAAATTATTTAGAAGTACTTTAAATGTGCATTGTTTTGTGATTATTATGTAGTGTCAAGTCACTTGTGACTCAATGCGACCCAGTCCTGAAACCTACTCTATCCTGTGCCAACTTTACTGTCTCCGATACACCTACCCTCATTAACCCAGTCACTGTATCAATCCATCTCATTGATGGTCTCCCTCTCTTTCTCTGTTTCTTTGCAGTTCCAAGCATGATGTCCCTTTCCAAGGACTAGTCCCTCCTTGCAACATGCCCAAGTCAGGAAGCCTGGCTTCACACTTTCTAGGATAAACCTGTTTGTTATCCTGGCAGTCCGTGGTATATTTAACACTCACAAGTTGCAATACTTAAGGATGCTTTGGTAAGAATATTAAATGATCCAAAAAGCATTAAAAGAAGATGGAAGGAGTATACAGAGTCACTGTACCAAAAGGAATTGACTGACACAGAAGAATTTAATGAAACAATGTATGAGCAAGAGCCTGTGGTGAGGAAAGAAGTCAAGCTCCTCTGAAAGAATTGGCAAAAAACAAGGCTCTAGGAATTGACAGCATACCAATTGACATATTTCAACAAACAGATACCATCTTAGATGCACTCACTAAGTTGTGCCAAGAAATCTGGAAGACAACCACCTGGCTAACTGACTGAGAGATTTATATTTGTTCCCATTGCAAAGAAAGGTGATCCAACAGAGTATAGAAATTATTGAACAATATCATGAATATCACATGCAAGTGAGATTCTGCTGAAAATTATCCAAAAACAATGAAGCAGTACATCAACAGAGAACTGCCTGATGTGCAGGCTAGGTTTAGAAGAGACCACGATATTAGGGATATTACAGCTATAGATGGATCTTGACTGAAAGCATAGTATCAGAAGAATGTCTGTGTTTCATTGACTATGCCTAAGGCATTAATATATTTTACTTAAAGAACAATATCTCTGTGGTGAATGTATCACCACAATAGTTGTAGATACCTTTCTAAATATCAGTATTCTATGGTGTATTGACTCAGTGACTAACAATAAGCTCAAGTGTATCAGAGACGATGAGGGTGACAAGGCAGGGTGCAGATCCTTATTCATAGGGTCTCTATGAATTGTGCATTACAGCACCTAATGAAAACAACAATAACAAATACTTTTACCATTTTGTTATTGTTAGGTGCCATCATGTTGGCTATGCCTCACAGTGACCCTAAGAGCAACAGATTGGAATCTTTCCCCATTCTGTGCCATTTTCGTGATTTCTGTCCTGTTCAAGCTCATTTTGGTAGTCACTGTGTTAATCCATCTCATGAGGTTCTTCTTTTTTTATGATTCTGCACCTTCCCTAGCATTATATTTCTTTCCAAGAGCTGATTTCTCCTGAAAATATGCCCAAAGTAAGTGAGATGAAATTTCATCATCCTTGCCTGTAAAGAACACTCTTGTTGCACTTCCTTCAGAACAGATTAATTTGTTCTTTTGGTTATTGTTAGATATCACCAAGTTGAGTATGCCTCATAGCAATCCTTTGAACAACAGATCTGAACCTTGCCGCCTTCTGCACTTTCCTCAAGATTTCTGATGTTAAGCCATTGTTACAGACAGTGTGTTAATCTATCTTTTTGAAAGTCTTCCTCTCTATTATCCTGCACCTTTCACAGAGTGGTTTATTTTTCCAAAGATTCATTTCTCTTGGCAACATGCCTAAATTATGTGAGATGAAACCTTACTTCTAAGGAGCACCATGTTGCACATCCTCCAAGACAGACCTGTTTGTCCTTTTAGTTACCTGTAGAATATCCAGTACTCTTCTGGAAATAACGATTCCAAGGCACCAACTCTTCTTCTGCCATTCATATTCATTATCCAATTTTCAGATACATAAGAAACAAATGAAAATGTTATGACTTGGTTCAGATGTACCTTTATCTTTAAACTGACAGAGAGTAAACTATAGAGACAAAACAGCAACATAGGAATCCAAGCCTAGATATCTTAACAGAAACAGAAAATTGCCTCATCATCTTTGTTTCATGGAGAAAGCAAACCCCAAGAAATTGAATTATTTGCAACACCCTTGAAGCACAGGCTCCTTCCTTGCTCAGGTGGAGACTCTTAACTCCAAGACGTACTGAACTAGGCACTTACGCTGTTGGAAAAGTCCTTTCTTTTTTGATATAAAATGAGGATCTTGTTACTGCGATTGAGTCTATGAGGACTCATAGTGAACTACAGATGAACTAAAGATCTCAATCTAGCACTATCCTGTATTATCATTAAAATTTCTTCCATGCTCCAGCCCATTATTGAAGTCACAGTGTCAGTCCATTTTCTTGAGGGTTTTCCTGTCTTTCTCTGACTCTACACCTTTTCCTGCATGATATACTTTTCCAAGAATTGGTCCCTCTAACAACATGCCCAATACATGTGAGATGAAGTTTCATCATTTTTGCCTCTTAGAAATACTCACAAGAGTCCAGAATTAGGTTTCATAGTGGATGTATTTGGTGCGGTGGATGGGTGGGGGTGCAGAGGGATTGTATATCAATGAAAGAATTTTTCTTTTACTTTTCAAAGAGAGGAGCAAACTGGGGTGAGAAGGGGTGGGCAGGGAGAAAAGTGCAACAATGAATGAATGGAAATCCAAAATCTCTGTAAATGTTCATTAAAATTAATAAAATTTTAAAAAAGAAGTACCTTGGTTGCACTTCCTTTAAGGTAGATTTATTTGTTCTTTTGGTAGTTTAATATTATTTGCCAATATCACAATTCAAAGGTGTATAAATATCTCACCTGATTAGTGTTGAGTTAGAATTTTAACTAATAGCTGACCCTCCAGTGGATTTTCAGAGACTGAGAATTGCAGGGGAGGAAATTGCACATCTTTCTTCTGTGGAGCAGTTAGTGGATCCAATCTGCCTGCCTTTGAATTGGCAACACAACTCCTTAACCACTAGGCTACCAGAGCTCCTTGAGGATTGGTATGTTGTTGTTGTTAGGTGCAGCTGAATAAACCATGACCCATAGAAACTCTATGAACAGCAAGTCTGTACCCCACCATTTCTTGTGTCACCTCATAATCTCTGATACATTTGAACCCATAGTTGCAGTGTGTTAAGCCATCTTTTGAGGGCCTTCCTCTCTTTCACTGACCCTCTGTCTGACCAAGCATGATATTTTTTCCCCCCAAAGTACTAGCTCCTCCTTACAAGATGTACAAAACATATGAGATGAAGTTTCACCATCCTTGCCTTTAAGGAGAACCGTGGTTGCTTCTTTCTCCAAGACATAATTGTTCTCTTCACAGTCCATATGATATTCAATACTCTCTTTCAACAAAACAACTCAAAGGTATCAGTTCTTCTTCCTTTGTCCTTAGCCATTGACCACTTTCAGGTATATAACAAGTCATGGAAAAGACTATTTATACAAACTGACATTATTTCTCCTTAGAACTTTGGAGAAGTTCTTGACAGCATTTACTCAATGTGATGTCTTTTGATTTCTTAGAAGTTGATACCACCAAGAGTGTTGGTTGTGAATACAATTAATATGAAATTGTTAAAAATTTCAATCCTTTCCCTATTTATCATGATGTTTCCAATTGGCCAAGTGGTGGGATTTTTATCTTCTTGATGTTGAGATGTAATCCATATTGAAGGTGGTGTCTTTGATCTTCTACATCAAGAACTTCAAGTATTCCTCACTTTCAGTGAGCAGGATTGTATCAACTGCAGAATGCAGGTATTTGACAAGTCTTACTCCAATTCTGATTCTTCTCCATACATTCCAGCTTTCCTAATGATTTGTTTTGCATACATATGGAATAGGTATGAAGAAAGGATATAGCCTTGGGGTACAACTTTCTTAATTTTAAGCCATGCAGTGTTCCTCTGCTCAACCTGTTTGGACTACAGATTTTTGGTTTAAATGTATGTTTTACATGAGCACAATGAAGTGTCTTGGGATTCTTATTCTTCCCAATGTTAGCCATAATTTGTTGATATCCAGGGTCAAGTGCCTTTGCATAGTCAATAAAGTACAAATATCCTTCCGATATTCTCTACTTTCAACCAAAAGTCACCTGGCACCGGGATAAATATCATAGATGTAGAGAACCATACTGTCCTAAGAAGCATCTTTCTCTTCAGCACCCTATCTGAGTTGCATTTACAGCAGCTTACATTTCAGAAATGAGCACATCTTTATGTTCATTACAAAATTCCTTGTCCCTTTAGTTCCCATTGTTTTCACCAGGTGGAGGCCTTTTCAGTCCTTTTCTTTCACATTGCTGTTGTTTGTTGTTATGTGCCGTCGAGTCATTTGCGACTCATAGCGACCCTATGCACAACAGCCCTAAACCGTGTTCTATCCTGTGCCAATCTCATTGCCTCTGACACACCCATCCCGAGTACCCCAGTCACTGAATCAATCCACCTCATAGAGG
>NW_006400267.1:86779-87386 GCF_000299155.1 Elephantulus edwardii
ATCGCAATACGTTTTTTTATTTCCTGGCTACTGGTGCCAAGAGTGTTGACCATGGAGCCAAGCAAACTGAAGCTGTGAACAATCTCAATCTCCTCGCCATCCATCCTGATGCTACCTTTCGCATTAGGAAACCCTAGTCACATAGTTAAGTGCTTGGCTGCCATCTGAAAGTTGACAGTTTGAGCTCACCCAGAGGTACCTTGATAGAAAGACTTATAGATTTACTCTTTACCACTGAAAATCCTATAAAGTACAATACTACTCTGATATATATGGGATTGACATGACTTGCACTTGTTTTAACAATAAATTATATATATATATAAAACTAGATTGTTGTTATTGTTGTTGTTATGTGCCATTGAGTCACTTGCGACTCATAACAACCTTATGTACAAGAGCCCTAAACGCCATTCTATCCTATGCAACCTCACCATCTCAAACACACTCATTTCTAGCACTCCACTCACAGAATCTATCCATCTTATGAAGGGTCTTCCCCTCCTGCGGCTTCCCTCCACTCTCCCAAACATGATGTCCCTCTCTAAGGACCAGTCCCTCTTTGCAACATGCCCAAAGTATGTCAGACGAAGCTTCAGAATCCTTG
>NW_006400267.1:88157-89391 GCF_000299155.1 Elephantulus edwardii
TATAGAGTTTTCAGACCACTGAAAACCCTATGTACAACAGAATACATGTAGACTAACAGAAAGGTCAACTGAGGTGGAGCTTCCAAGTAGGAAATTACAATGGAAGAGGAACAGTTGTAAGCAGACACTAGTGATTGGAACATGGAATGTGAGAACCATGAATGTAGGAAAATTAGATATTGTTAAGGAAGAAATGGAACACATAAATATTGACATAGTAGGCACTGGTGAGATGAGCTGGACCGGCATGGGGAATTTTGAGCAGATGATCATGTGATATATTACTCCGGAGATGAAAATGTGAGCAAAAAATGGGGTTGCTTTCGTAGTTAAAAAAGTCATTTCTAGATCCATCTTGAAGTACAACATTGTGAGTAACAGGATTATATCCATACATTTACAAGGAAGTCCAGTGAATACCACTATCATTCAGATATATGCACCAACAACCAGAGCCAAAGAAGGAGAAACAGAAGATTTCTACCAACTTTTACAGTCGGAGATGAATCGAACATAAAATCAAGATGCATTGATAATATAATGGGTGATTGGAATGCAAAAGTTAGTAACAGAGAAGAGGAATCAGTGGTTGGAAAACACGGACTCGGTGACAGATATGAAACTGGAGACAGAATGATTGAATTTTGCACAATCAATGACTTATTAATTGAAAATATGTTTTATAAGGAATATAAACACAGGTAATAGACATTTTCACCTGATGGCATGCATGAGAATCAGACTGATTATGTGTGGAAAGAACCGCTGGAGAAGCTCATTATTAGCTGTGAAAACTAGGCCAGGAGCTGACTGTGGAACAGACCACCAACTACTCATATGCAAATTCAAGCTGAAGCTGAGGAAAATTAAACCAAATCCAAGGCAACCAAAATGTGATTTTGAGTCTATCCCACCTGAATTTCAGAACTATCTCAGGAACAGGTTTGAGGCCTTGAACACTAATGACCGAAGAGCAAATGAATTGTGGGAGAATATTTAGGGTATCATCCAGGAAGAGTGCAAACAGTCATCATAAATATAAAGGAGGAAGAAAAGACCAAAATATATTTCAGAATAAACACTGAATATTGCACTGGAGCACAGAGAAGCCAAAGCAGAAGGAAGAATTCAAGATACTAAAGAGCTGAACAGAAGATTTCAAAAGGCAACATGGGATGACAAAGTAAAATATTACAATGAAATGTGCAAGGAGCTGGAGTCAGAATATCTAAAG
>NW_006400267.1:90581-91618 GCF_000299155.1 Elephantulus edwardii
TCAATGTCAAGAAGACAAAGATTCTCACCACTGGACCAATTGGCAGCATCAGGATGGATGGTGAAGAGATTGAGACTGTTCACAGCTTTAGTCTGCTTGGTTCCACAGTAGACACTCTTAACACCATTAGCCAGGAAATTAAAGACGTATCACTATGGGACAGTCTGCTGTTGGGGACATCTCTAAAGTGCTGAAGAGTAATGTTATCTCTCTGGAGACTAAGGTGTGTCTGATACAGGCCATGGTCTTTGCAATCACTTGTTATGTGTCAGAGAATCGGACAATGACTAGGGAGGATAGAAGGAGAACTGGTCCCTTTGAGCTGTGGTGCTGGAGAGAAGTATTGAGTGTACCATTGACTGCTAAGGAAACAAAGATGTTCAACCTGGAGAGGGTTAAACCAGGTTTCTCCTTGGAGGCAAGTGTTCTGGGGTTTCGTCTGACATACTTTGGACATGTTCTAAGGAGGGACCTTTCCTTGGAGAGGGACATCATGCTTGGGAGAGTGGAGGGACAGCACAGGAGGGGAAGACCCTCTATGAAGTGGATTGATTCAGTGACTGGGGTAATCAGGTGGGTGTGTAGGAGACAGTGCACTTGGCACAGGACAAAGCAGAGTTTAGGGCTGTTGTACATAGGGTCGCTATGAGTTGCAAGTGACTCGATGGCATCGGACAACAACTACAACAACAATGTAATATAATAATATTATAGAATGTGCTCAGGCCTTTCGTCCATAGTGTCGTTATGGGTCGTCTATGACTCATGGGCACCTAATAACAACAACAACAACACCAACACATTATATAATATAATTAGCTACAAAATTAGCCGCAATATCCCTAATACCAAGACCCCTTTTAAGCCCTCCTTGGACTTCTGGCAGTTCTCTGCTGATATGCTGTTCTAGTCATTTTTGGATAATCTTCAGTAGAATCTTGCTTGCATGTGGAATCAATGATATTGTTCTATAGCTTACACACTCTTTTGGGTCACCCTTCTCTGGTATGGAAGTAAATATAGATTTCTTCCAATCA
>NW_006400267.1:92745-93564 GCF_000299155.1 Elephantulus edwardii
CCAACGTACTGAAGAGCAATGGTGTCTCTCTGGAGACTAAGGTGCATCTGATATAGGCTATGGTCTTTGCAATCACTTGTTATGCATCAGAGGGTTTGACAATGACTCAGGAGGATAGAATGAGAATTGATGCCTTTGAGCTGGAGAAGAGTATTGCATGTACCATTGACCGCTAAGTAAACAAACAGAGTCATCCTGAAGAGGTTAAACTGTGCTGCTCCTTGGAGGCAAGGATTCTGAAGCTTCATCTGACATACTTTGGACATGTAAGGAGGAAACTGTCCTTGGAGGGGGAACATCATGCTTGGGAGGATGAAGGGACAGCACAGGAGGGGAAGGCCCTCTATGAGGTGAATTGATTCAATGACTGGGGTAATCAGGATGGGTGTATTGGAGACAGTGCGATTGGACAGGACAGAGCAGGCTTTAGGGCTTTTGTAGACAGGGTCACTATGAGGCGCAAGCTACTCGAAGACTCGACGGCATATAACAACAACAACAACCTGTTGTCTAGAGATGAAAATGGTCACTTATCACCCCTCATGTTTTTTGCAGCCTCATGAGTAACAATTCTCTTGTGGGCTTTACCTTTCTTTACAGGTTTTGTTTGCAATGTATTCTAAATTTTTCTCGTATCTCTCACCTCATTCTTGAATTCAAAATAATGATGATTATGTAGGTCTGTTTTATTTCAGGTAACACTTAGTAGTCATTCTTCTCTTCTCTTCTTCTCAGAGTCAGCCACAGTTTGTTATGATCTACACAGTCAAATGCCTTTGCATAGTCAATGAAGCACAGATAGACATTCCTCTGGTATTC
>NW_006400267.1:95829-99980 GCF_000299155.1 Elephantulus edwardii
GGGATAATTGGGATGGGATTGTTGGAGACAGTGCGATTGGCACAGGACAGAGCGGAGTTTAGGGCTGTTGTACATAGGGTCGCTATGAGTCGCAGGTGACTCGACGGCACATAACAACAACAACAACAACAACACTTAGTAGATACCCCTTTTCTTATTCCCATTGCAACCATCTTTATTAAAAGAAATCCCACAAGTTAACAATAGCTCAACATAGAAATGACTTGTGTTATATGTGTGGATCATTATGATCTTCTGCTCCTCCCTACTTTAGTACATATATTTTCTCTGTTATTCCTTTGAGGCTCCTGGGTGCTATAATTGGTTTACACTAGATTAATAACCAAAAGATTGATCTTTTGAGTCCACTCAGCAACTCTGCTGGAAAAAGATCTGGTGATTTCTTTCTCTAACTTTAACAACTAAGAAAATCCTATGAAGCATTTCTACCAAGGTTTAGTGTTCCTTTATCTGGAAACTGGATCCTCTCTCTCTCCCTCAGTTTTCTTTCTATTTTGTATTGCATTCCTGTACATTATGTATCAGTCATGTATGTTGCATCTCACACAGTTTTACATTCACGTTGTTTAAAAGTGATCCTTTCATTTTATAAATTTAATCACCATTGATCTATGCCTACTATTACTTTCTCTTTTCAGGTCCCCACTGGATCTTTACTAATTTCTTCACCCACGCTTCCATCCACCAAACTCTATTATCTTAGTGATTTCTACCCCTTTCCATCCTCTTTCACCCTATTTCCCTGCCCTTCCCCTTTGGGGATAGATATTTATATATCTATAGATATATAGATATCTTACTAGTCATTCTTCTATTTTTATAATAATGGTTCTATGCACTTTTTGTTTTTATGAGATTGAGTCAGTTCGCGCAGAACAATACTTTCTAGACTCTCCTATGTTATATAGTATTTTGAGAAATTGTTGCACCTGAGTGCTGCATAGTATTCCATTGTGTGGGTATACCACAATTTCTCAATCTCTTCATTTGCTGATGGACATTTGGGCTGTTTTCATCTTCTTGCTATTGTGAATAACACTTCAATGAGCATCGTTGTACAAATTTCTGTTTGTGTCTCAGTTCTATTTTCCTTGAGGTCTATTCCTAGGGGTGCAGTAGCTGAGTCATATGGGATTTCTGAAAATTAAGCTACTAGAGGGCTGATTTTGCTCCATGCACACTCGAGTATTTTCCAGTATTCCTTCCATACAAAACAAATAAAAAAGCTTTCCACTGCTGTCAAATTGATTCCGACTCATATTATCTCTCCATTGGGTTTCCAAGGCTATAAATCTTTATGAAAGGAGACTGTCTATCTTTCTCTTATAGAGCCCCTCATGAATTCTATTCCCTGATTGTTACAAACTACACTACTATTATTAGAGGGATATAAGAATGGATGAATGGATGAGTATTAGTAGTAGGTGTGGGAGAGAGGGATGGTAACTCACTCATTGGCATTAAGTTGAAAAACATTCATAGCTGAACCCATGGGGGTTTCAGAGGCTGAAAATCTCATGGGAGGAGATGGTTTATCTTTCTGCTGCTGAGCAGCTGGTGATTTTGATCTTGCAGAGAGGTGCTGTCTTTGGGTTAGTAGAGCAACTCCCTAAGAACTATGCCACCAGAACTCCAAGAAAGGGAATGAGTCTTTCTCCAATCCTGATACCACGTTCCTCCTCATAAAACCCAGACCCTTTACTCAGGGAACTGTCATTCGGATTGGGAAAATTAAGTTCTATGTGAAGATCTGAGCAGGCTTTATGGGATATATTGCTGGCTGTGAACTTGTTATTGATTGATGAAAGGAATTTTGGTATGTTTGGAATAAACAACAAATATAATTCTTTGGAACAGTTATAGGCACAAGATATGAACAAAGGTCTGAAGTAAATCTCCCATGTATGTGACATGTGACTATTGAAATGTAGTATCAGAATCAGTGTGATAACAGATACTACATGGATCTCTTCCAGTCAGTTGGCCTGGTAATTGTCTTGCAGATTTATTGGCACAACCTGGTGAGCACATCCAGGACAGTATATTTTTTGTTGAAATATGTCAATTGGTATTCTATTAGTTCCTGGGGGCTTGTTTTTTGTCAAGTTCTCCAGAGCAGCCTGAACTTTCTCCTTCATCACCATTGTCTCTTGATCATATGTTGTTCTTGAAATTCTTCTGTGTCAGCTGATTCTTTTTGGTATACTCTGTATACATCTTCATTTGATGATTCCTGGATCATTCAATATTTTGCCAATAGCATCCTTAAGTATTAAAACTCATTGCTTGATTCATTCTTTATCTCCTTCAGCTCAAGAAATTCCAAATGAGTTCAGCCTTCTTGATTTTCGGAATCTAACTCTTTGGACATCTTCTTTTCTTTTCTTTCCTTTCCTTTCCTTTCCTTTCCTTTCCTTTCCTTTCCTTTCCTTTCCTTTCCTTTCCTTTCTTTTTCTTTTCTTTTCTTTATGAATGTGCATTTTTTAAAGAAATATTTTATACTGGTTTGTTTACAAAGTTAGAATACATTGTTTTTCACACTAGATATTTTCCATTTCTTTCACACCTCCCCCATCAAGTTGTAGACCCTATGAGTAACACCACAGCCCATCTTCACCCTTCTGTGTCCTCTCTTCTCTCCTTGGATCCTCATACTAATTCTACAATCATGGTTTTTTACAGTATTTGTCCTTATGAGACCGAGTTAGTTAACTCAGCATAATGCTCTCCAGTTTCCCCCAAGTTAGGGAGTAATTTACAAAATTTAACATTGCTCCTGCAAGCTGCATAATATTACATCATATTAATGTACCATAATTTCTCAGTCCATTCGATTGTGGTTGCACATCTGGGCTATTTCTTTGTTCTTGTGATGGTGAATAATGCTGCTATAAACACTGGTGTACAAGTTTGTGCCTTAGTCCTCATTTTCTCAGTGTATGTTCCAAGCAGTGGAATATCTGGGTTGTATGAAATTTCTGTCTTCAGCTTTTTGAGGAGGTGCCAAACTGCCTTCCAGAGTGGTTGTACTATTTTATAATCCCACTAACAATGTATAAGAGTTCCTCTCTCCACATCCTCTCCAAAATTTATTACTTGCTGCCTTGGTAAATGTTGCCACTCCTATGAGAGTGAGCTAGTATCTCATTGTGGTTTTGATTAGCATCTCTCCTGTTGCCAGTGATTTTGAGCATTTCTTCATGTTTCTATTGGCTATTTGAATATCTTCCTTTGTGAAAATTCTTTCCATGTGTTTTGCCCATTTTGCAATTGGGTTATCAATCTTTTTCTTGTGGAGGCCTGAGACTATTTTGTAAACTTTTGTTATGAGACCCTTGTTTGAGATGGTATTGCCAAATGTTTGGTCCCAGGTTGTTGTTTTTTCAATCCTATTAGAAAAAGTTTTTGGAGAGGCAAGAGCAAAACACTTCTGAGAAACAAAAATGGACTGGGAGGCATAGCACTCCCTGACCTCAAAATTTACTATAAAGCAGGAGTAAATGAAACCACATCGAACTGGTATAATGACAGGTACACAGAACAATGGAACAGAATAGAGAACTCAGGAATAGACACAGCTATTTATAGTCAGCTGATATTCAACAAGGAAGCAAAACCTACCAAATAGGGAAATGACAACCTCTTAAACAAATGGTGCTGGTAAAACTGCATTGCTACCTGAGAAAGCTGAAACAGGATCCACATCTCACACTGTAAAGAAAAATTAACTTGAAGTGGATCAGAGACCTGGGAGTAAAGCCCAAAACCATAAAGGTCTTAAGAGACAAACTGGGACCAAGTTTAGAAGGCCTAGTCTACGTTATAAAAAGACTGCTCAATATAGCCAGAACTGCACAATCTGGAGAGGATAAAGTTGATGAATGGGACCTTTTAAAGATTCAATCCCTGTGTACATAAAAACCTTTGCATATTTCTTTTGGATATTTTGCTTTGTCTTCCAGAGGTACGCTGTGAAATTTTCTGTTCAACTCCTTAAGTTTCTGCTTTCTTCCCTTTGCTTTGGCTTCTTGGAGCTCAAGTGCAATATTAGAGTCTCTTCTGACATCCATCTTGGTCTTTTATTCCTTCTCTGTCTTTGTAATGATCTTTTTTTTTCTATATTTTATTAA
>NW_006400267.1:100462-110474 GCF_000299155.1 Elephantulus edwardii
TGTTTTACAAATCCTCATGGATGATATTATTGATATCCTCCCACAGCTCATCTGGTTTTGTTCATTGGTGTTCAAGGCCTCAAATCAGTTCCTAAGATGGTTTTTAAATTCTGGTGGGATAGATTCAAGGTCAAATTTTTATTCCTGTGGATTTGATTTAACCTTCTTTAGCTTTAGTTTGAACTTTTATATGAGTAGTTGATGATCTATTCCACAATCAGCACCTGGCCTCGTTCTCACTGCTAATATTGAAGCTATCCAACAATTCTTTCCACAGATGTAATAGATCTGATTTCTGTGCATGCCATCAGGGGAAATCCATGTGTATAGCCTCCATTTATGTTTCTTATGTTTCCAATTAGATTTACAATGAATGAATCCTTGATTGTGCAGAATTCTATCACTCTATTCTTTTAAATTTCTGTCACTAAGTCCATCTTTTCTAACTACTGATCCTCCCTTATTCCTGGTTCCCAATTTTTGCATTAAAGTTTCTCACTATTATTAAAGTATCTTGATTACATGCCCAATTGATTTTTATGGAAATCCGCTATTCCCTTCTCTTTGGCTCTGTTTGTTGGTGCATATATTTGAATGATAGTGGAATTCACCAGACTTCCTTGTACGAATATGGATATTATCTTGTCACTCACAGAATGGTATTTCAAAATGGTTCTTTTTCATTATGAAAGTAATCACATTTCCTCCTCACACTTTTTTATCTCGGGTGTAGTAGATCATCTGACTAGTCATATGACTTAAATCTTGCTACTATTGTTTTAACATAGAGGGGCCATTGCTCAGAAATTCTGACATAAGAGGATTTGAATCTAACTCTACCAGACTCTCAAACTGATCTTTTTGACACTTGACCAAAACACTACAAAGTTAAGCAAGCAACATAAGTGAGTCAATAAATTGAAAAGTATAATTGTTCTCCTCAGGTCTTTTCTAGCTTCTGTAATCTTTGAGAAGTGGATCAACAGAGCTCTCCCAACTCAAAGAGCCTTTGGGTCATTTAAAAATGCCAACAACCTTCCCATGGGGTTCACTTTTACACACAGCAGGGCTATCTATATATTTATAAAAGAGAACCTAGGGATAAAACTCAAACATAAGAGATAAAAAGGTCTAAAATTAGAAGCTGTCATCTATGATACAATAGGCTGGCAAAGATAGCCAGAAATCCACAATCAGAAAAGGATAATAGCTACAAATTGATTTTGTAAAGATTAAATTCCTGTGTGCATCAAAAACTTTTTCAATAGGGTGAAGATAAAATATACTGACTGGGAAAAAAAAATCAATGACAATGCCTTCTCAGACAAAGGGCTCATAACAATTTATTCAGAATACTACAGGCGACTTCTTGGAGGCAAGGTTTCTAAGACTTTGTCTGACATACCTTGAGTATGTTGCAAGTAGGGACCTGAAGAGGGACATCGTGCTTGGAAAGGTGGAGAGACAGAGAAAGAGAGGAAGACCATCAATGAGATGGACTGATTCAGTTACTGGGATAATGAGTGTAGGTTGTCAGAGATAAGAAAGTTGGCACAAGAAGAACATGTTTCAGGGCTACTGTACATAGAGTCACTATGAGTTGCAAGCGACTCAACAACAATAAAACCAACAACAGTACCTCCACAAAGAAAAGACTGATAACTGAATCTCAGAATAGACAAATGAATGGAAAGACATCTCAAAGGGAGAAATTTGGATGGCCAACAGACACATGAAGAAATCCTTAAAATGACTGGCAATAAGAGAGATGCAAATCAAAACCACACGTAGATATCATCTCACTGCAGTAGCAGTGACTATGTTTAACCGGATGGCAAGCAAACCGTGGTGGAGAAGATGTGGAGAGGTGGGAACGCTCATATACTATTGGTGGAATTGTAAAACGGTACAACAACTCTGGAAGGCAATTTGACATTTCCTAAAAATTCTGAAAATAGATATTCAATATGATCCAGCTATTCTACTGCTAGGAATATACCCCAAGAAAATTAGAACTGAGACACAAATGGCAATTTGTCCATAGCAACATTATTAAAAATAGCGAGAACATAGAAACTACTCAAATGTCCTCCATAAATGAATGGACTGAGAAATCGTGCTACATTTACATAGTGAATTACCATGTAGCACTCAGGAGCAATAATTTCATAAAATACTATATAACATAGATAGGTTAGAGAACGTTATGCTGGGTGAACTAATAGTCTAATAAGGACAATTAGTGCAAAAGGCCATCATTGTAAAAATAGAAGGATAACTAGAAAGATATGGTTAAAAATTCAAAGGGAGAAGGGAGGAGGACAGGGAGCTTCAGGGTGGGGAGAGAGGGAAATCACAGTGTCATGGAGTTTGGTGGACCATGGGAGGGCCTGAAGGAATTAGGATAGATCTTGTGGGTACCTAAAAAGAGAGGGAGGGTGACAGTGAGCATAGATCAATGGTTATTACTTTTATAAAACACAGTATATGAGAATGAGAGTATGAAATAGAAAGTGAACAAAGGAATGTGTGAAATACAATATATATGGATGAAACACAATGTACATGAATTTTAAAAACAAATCAACAAAAAATGAAAAAAATTTACATAGCTAATTATGGAACAGACAACCAACTACCCATATGCAAGTTCAAGCTGAAACTGAGGAAAATTAAATCAAGTCCACAGGAACCAAAATTTGACCTTGAGTCTATCCCACCTGAATTTCAAAACCATCTCAGTAACAGGTTTGAGGCCTTGGACATTAATGAGCAAAGAATAGATGAGCTGTGGGAGGATATCAAGAATATCATCCAGGAAGAATACAAATAGTCATTACAAAGACAGAGGAGGAAAAAAAGACCAAGATGAGTGTCAGAAGAAACTCTAAATATTGCACTGGAGCACCAAGAAGACAAAGCAAAGGGAAGAAATCAAGATATTAAGGAGTTGAACAGAAGGTTGATTCCAGAAGGCAGTGCGGGAAGACAAAATAAAGTATTCCAAAACAAAATAAAACAAACAAAGATAAAAACAAACAAACAAAAAAACCCCAAGTATTCCAATGAAATGTGCAAGGAGCTGGAGTCAGAAATCAAAAGGGCTGAACTCACTTAGTATTTCTTAAGCTGAAGGAACTAAAGAACAAAAATTCAAACCTCAAGTTGCAATACTTAAGGATGATCCAGGAAGCATTTAAAGAAGATGGAAGGAGTATACAGAGTCACTGTACCAAAAGGAATTGATGGACACAGAATAATTTAACGAAACAACATGTGGTGATGAAGGAAGGAATTCAAGCTGCACTGAAAGATTTGGTAAAAAAACAAGGGCCCAGGAATTGATGGCATACCTATTGACATATTTCAACAGAGGCTGCTCTGGATGTGTTCACCAAGTTGTGCCAAGAAATCTGGAGGACAACCACCTGGTCAACTGACTGGACGAGATCTATATTTGTTCCCATTCCAAAGAGAAGTGATCTGACAGAGGGTGGAAAGTATTATGGTATCATTGATATCACATGCAAGGAAGATTCTGCTGAAGATTATAAAAAAAATGACTGGAACAGCACATCAACAGAGAACTGCCTGAAGTGCAAGTTGGATTCAGAAGAAGCCATGGCACTAGGGATATTATCATTAATGTCAGATGGATCTTGGCTGAAAGCAGAAAGTACCAGAGGAATGTCTATCTGTGTTTGACTATGCAAAAGCATTTGGCTGTGTGGATCACAACAAACTGTGGCTGACTCTGAGAAGAATGGGAATCCCCGAACGCTTGATTGTGCTTATGGGAAACCTATACTTGGACCAGGAGGCAGTGGTCAGAACAGAGCAAGAAAACATTGTATGGTTCAAAATTGGGAAGGGTGTGTGTCAAAGATGTGTCCTATCTGCATATCTTTTCAATCAATATGCGGAACAGATTATCCAGGAGGCTTGGCTTTATGAGAAGTATGGCACCAGGACTGAAGGTAGAATAATCAACAATCTGTGTTATGCAGATGACACAACACTGTTTGCTGAAACTGAGAAGGATCTGAAGCACTTGCTATAGAAGGTCAAGGACCTTCAATATGGATTGAAGCTCAACATCAAGAAAACAAAGATTCTCACCACTGGGCTGATTGGCAGCATTATAATAGATGGTGAAGAGATTGAGACTGTTGACAGCTTCAGTTTGCTTGGCTCTACAATCAACACTCTTGGTACCAGCATCCAAAAAATTAGAAGATGAATTGCATTGGGAAAGCTTGCTGTCAGAGACCTTTCCAAAGTACTGAAGAGCAATGATGTCAGTGTGGAGACTAAAGTGTGCCTGCTACAGGCCATTGTCTTTGCAATTAATTGCTATGTGTCAGAGAGTTGGGCAATGACTAGGGATGATAGAAAGAGAGTTGATGTCTTTGAGCTTTAATGCTGGAGAAGAGTACTGAATATAGGGTAGATTGCTAGGAGAACAAACAAGCTTGACCTAGAAAGTGTGAAGCCATGGTGCTCTTTGGAGGCAAAGATTCTGAAGCTTCGTCTGACATGCTTTGGACATATCACAAAGTGGGATCAGTCTTTAGAGAGAGATGTGATGCTTGGGAGGATGGAGGGCCAGTGCAGGAGAGGAAGACCGTCAATGAGATGGATTGATTCAGTCACTAGTGTAATGGGGATAGTTGTGTTGGAGACAATAAAATTGCCAAGAGATTGAGCGGGGTTTAGGGCTATTGTACATAGTGTCACTGTGACTCACATAACAACAACAACAACAGTGACATAATAAGTCAATTTTCCATAAACACAGGTTGTGTTTGGTTGGGGTCCCCCCGCCCCCATGTATGAATGTAGGTTTTACTCATTTAGGGTAAAGTTCCAAGGAGAGAGATTTGGATTTTATGTTAGTTGCATGTTTAACTTGATCAAAATATGGCACATTGTTTTCCAAAATGATTTGTACCATCTTGTACTTTTTAATTATTATTATCTTTGAATTTTTTTCTCACTTTAAAACATGAGAAAACCATCACTCATCTCTTGGGGTGTTTGCAGAAAATCATTTAGTCCATTTTGAGAAAAATGTGCATTCCTCATTGTTTTCTTAAGCTCATTATTAGAAAAAAATTCTAATTTGGCATCATTGTACTTTTTCAAAGACAAAAGCATTTTAGGTTCTTTTTGTGGTTCTGAGTTCTATACATAGTGTTTGAAATGTCTTTAAATTGAAATTATTTTTTAAATCATTGGAGGAAATCTTCGTTTTTCCTGTTTTACATTTGTATTTCAATCTCTGAAGGCCAAGTGATTGAAAGTGATAAATTCTTGCTCTGTAGTATTAAACATGTAACCAAAAGTAATTTGGAATTGAAAAAAAAACACCACACACATGAAACCCAAAATACCAAAACCAAAAAAACCTGAAAACCAACTTTTTGGTTAGTAGCTGAGTGTATAATCTGTGTCTAACCCCAGTACTACTAGCTAACTAACAAACTGTGTCGTCTGTGGTGAATTTCTTGGGGTATTGTGTGTGCTTTATGCAAGATTCTCCCAGTATTTTTACTTGGGGGATGCTAGTGTGTATGAGAAAAACACAGACTTCTTCATTGTTCCATTTTGTTTTACACAGGGCTGATGTGAGTCAAGATTGACTTGATAGCACCTAATAATAACAATTATTGTGCTGACTTTACCCTCTCTTCAATTTTCTGTGTCAGAAGCCTGTAGTTGGAAGCAGAAAGATTCTGTCCAGGGACTATGCCTCATAAGAGCAACCAACCCAAGAGTCTTTCTCACCTGATGATGGCTTTAGGGGAAATAAAGTGGGAGACTATGGCTAGGAGAGACAGGATGTTAGCCACAGGGAATAAGAAAGAATTAAGGACAAATTGCCAGTAAATGTTTAAAACAAATAATGGGCAAAAAAAATATATATAATGTTTTCGTAATGATTAAGACAAAGATTCTCACCACTGGACCGATTGGTAGCATCAGGATGGATGGCAAAGAGATTGAGATTGTTCACAGCTTCAGTTTGCTTGGCTCCATGGTCAAGACTCTTGGCATCAGCAGCCAGGAAATAAAAAACCGTATTGCAATGGGAAAGTCTGCTCTTAGGGACCTCTCTAAAGTACTCAAGAGCAACAGTGTGTCTCTGGAGACTAAGGTACGCCTGATACAGGCCATGGTCTTTGCAATCACTTGTTATGCATTAGAGAGTTGGACAATGACTAGGGAAGATAGAAGGAGAATTGATGCCTTTGAGCTGTGGTCCTGGAGAAAAGTATTGAATGTACCCTAGACCGCAAAGCAAACAGATTCATCCTGGAGAGGGTAAAACCAGTCTACTCCTTGGAGGCAAGGATTCTGGGGCTTCTTCTGACATACTTTGGACATGTTGTAAGGAGAGACAGGTCCTTGGAGAGGGACATCATGCTTGGTAAGGTGGAGGGACAGCGCAGGAGGGGAAGACCCTCTATGAGGTGGATTGATTCAGTGACTGGGGTAATCGGGATGGGTGTGTCAGAGGCAGTGTGATTGGCACAGGATAGATCAGGGGTTAGGGATGTTGTACATAGTGTCGCTATGAGTCGCAAACGACTCGATGACACATAATAATAACACCAACAATGATTAAACTCAGTTATGACCCTTTCTGTCTTCCTGAGACCCTATTTATGCTGTTTTTTCATTCTCTTTTCAGAAGGCCACCTGATTCATTTATTGAATTTTCTAATTTTCAAGACTTTTTATCTCTAGCACACTGCTTGCTTTTCAAATAAGAGTGGAAGGAGCCTATAGAAGTTGACTTTTTTGTGTGTACTCAGAAGCTTCCTTCATGTACTATCTGGTAAAGACAGATCTATTCAGTTCCTTCTATCCTGGATCTTGGGCTATAATACTGAGAATGAGTCCTCAAGTATATTTAAATAACTTTGTGAATTAAAATGCATGAAATACTTTATAGAAATGACTGTCACTTCTTTTGTAGAGTTACTAGTGTAGCCAAACACTTTAACCACTGCACCACTAGAACATTGGTGGGCCATGCTCTTTCCAAAGGCTCTAGAGGAAGATCCTTTACTGCCTTCTGTTTCTGTAGATCCCAGGTGTTCCCTGGCTTGCAGTTTCAGCATAACTCCTTCAACATATGAATGTCCTCACTGTCTTCTATAACATTTATATTGTGTGTTGTTGTTAAATACCATTGAGTCGTAGACAACACATGAAGACCCTATGAACAAAGACCTGAATACTTGTTTAACTTTCATTTCTCCAAGCTCATAGAGTTTCTGGAGGCAAGCTATTTAGAAAGTGGATGTCATTCCTCCTTCTAAGCTTGTTTTTTTGGGGGAGCTCCACCAAACACTGTCCCAAATGGGTACCCATTATTGCATTTGACACATCAGTGTCACAGTGTTCAGAATCACAGCAATGACAAGTTACCTCTGTACAGCAAATGGACAGACCAGTGCTATGGTATGCAGAAGAATGTTTGATTAAAACTAGTTAAAACCAGGCCTGAGGGCAGCAGATTAAAATCACTCATTTTAGGCTTGGTAGCATCACTTTCTGTTCACTAGGCCAATATAGGTCTCTCCATGTTGTTATAGTACACCCTTTGCTGGTATTACCTCATGTTTACTCAAGATGATATCAACTTCAAAGATTCCATTTTTAAACAATATCATAAACACAAGTATCAGTGGTTAGACTTCAACATAAATTTTGAGGGGACACAATTTATCCACTAAAATTTACTTTCTCCATTAATGTTCTTCCTACACAGAAAAGGAATTAGTTCCATGACAATATACTCAAAGATTTTAACTCATTTTGGTACCCAATCTAAAGTTAAAATCCCAGTGCTAAACAGCTAAGTCACAAACAGGTGAGACTCTGGGTGTAGTCCAGATTTTAAGGAAAATTATTCTCTCTTTGTGAACTTGTCAAATCAAAACCACCAATCATTTACTTTAAAAATAGTGAACAGGATTAGGGTGCTGTTGTTGTTGTGTATCATCAATCAGAAATGACCCATAGCTGACTCCCCAGTAGATTTTCAGAGGCAGTAAATTGCACAAGAGGAGACTGCCCATCCTTCTCCAATGGAGCAGCTGGTGGATTTGAAATCAGGTGCTTTTGGGTTAGCACTGCAACTTCTTACCACTAGGCCACCAGAGCTCCCTTTATGTTCAAAGATTTTAATTAATTTTAAGTCCATCATAAATTCAAAAATCTCATCTGCTAAAACAACTAAGTCAGGTACAGGTGAGACACTAGCTGTGGTCCAGGTTTAAGGAAAAATTGTTCTCCATTTGTGGACTTGTGAGAACAATAGCACAAATAATTTACTTTCAAAAACAGAATGATGGGACAGGGTTAGGGTAGATATTCTCATTCCAAATGAGAGAAATTGGAAGATAAAAAAGGGAGGTCATGATTCATAAACAGTAACAAAATTTTAGGGCAATCTCTGTTAAAAGTTCAAGGTCTCAGAATAACATTAGTTGGTTAACGTTTTGTTCTCTTGATCCTCTCAGTTGACAGCACTGTTGTTCAGGCTTACCTGGATGGTGGGGGCGCTGTTCCATGAAACCAAATATGGGAATCTGATCTCTGAGACTGAGATGTCAATGTTCTGAGCCTCCATCTCAGTCTTCCTCTTTTTTAAAACAAACAAACAAACAAACAAACAAACAAACAAACAAACAAACAAACAAAGCCTCAAATACAAAAAAACCCAAAAGCACCAAAACCAACAAACTACCTGCTATTTCAGCCAGGCATATCTGTAGAGTTTCAGTACTCTGGCAGCTTTGCTTCATTTTTTATATTTCATCCCTGTCCCTTTGTCTAGGCTGAGATCATTCTGCTGAGGTAGTTGATCAAATCCACGTTACAGCTTAGTTTCTTTATCAAATCATCATCTATCCTTGGTACGAAGTGCTCTTTTTACAATGCTCTCTTAACTTTTATGTGAATTGGTTGATAATTTATCAAATTTTCAAATTCTGAGTCTGTTTTTGTATGGCTTATTCATTAACAAGTCTGTTCCTTCATACATTTTACTACAAGGAGCATCCAAGCTGTGCTTAGAATGGTCTCAGCTAAATATCTTAGTTTACCACTTACAAATTATATTTCCCATACAAAGTCAAGCATAATTCTGATAATATTTATCATTTTTTTAAAAAACCTCAGCCCTAAAATTTCATTTAAAATCCATCTTTCTAGGACCATTATATTCATGATGGTAGGAAATTTCTCTATACTTATTTCTGAGTCATTGCCAGAACTGATTTTAAAATTCTGTGAACAATCTTTTCAGAGCAACTTATCAAATTCATTAAAATTCTTCTAGGTTGTTGCTCAGTTCCAAAGTTACTCCCACCATTGAGTATCTCGTTACTCAATTTCAAAGTTAATCCCACCGTTTCTGTATTTTTTCCCCTATATTCGCTGTAATGGCAATATTTGTAAGGAGTTGCACTACTAGCCCCAAAATTGAGCCTTTTTAATATTTCAAATCATACAGCACCTCCAAGGGAACAAGTGGATGAAACCCACTGAATTATCAGCTGTGCGTTAGTATGTACTGTGTGGTGATGATTTTCTGAGAATTCTTTCTTTAGGGGTGAATTTAGAGAGGAAGCTTATCAAAATTTGTTATAACACAACAGTAGCTAAAACTCAAAACTCATTGTCCTGGATTCGGAATCAGAGAGGAGCAGCACCACTCCCTATCACATATGCCACCTGAGCTCTCAAAACATAGCTAGGGTATATGTATTATATCCCATAAATAAAGAAGTTATAGTGAAGGGACTTTAAGGTAGAATTATAAGATAGAGTGTTGTTGATTACCATGTATTTGAGCACAGTTCATAGCGACCCTATGAAAAAAACACCAAAAAACCAACCTGAATTTTGCCAACACCATTTGTTAAAAAGGCTGTCATTTCCCCACTTCACTGATTTCATTTCCTTGTCAAAAATCAGTTGACCATAGATAGATGGG
>NW_006400267.1:114029-120820 GCF_000299155.1 Elephantulus edwardii
AATCAGGGTGAAGTCTCTCTCAGGGAGGAGTGATAGGGAATGGCAAAGGACACACTGACAAAGGAGATTAATCAGAACTGGCTTTGACAGGCATTGTGGCAATTGGACAATAAAACAGACATGGGGGAGGGAAGAAGAACGAACTGGGGATGAGGGTGGAGAAAACAGTGCAACAATGAATGAATGAAAACCCAAACTCTCTGTAAATGTTCATTAAATCTATTAAAATTTAATAAAAAAAACACCAAACCAACCTGAAGCCTTTCTAAAACTTTTGTCATTTCTTGAAGTTCATAGAGTTTCCAGAGGCATGTTGTTTAGGAAGCGGATCTCACTCCTGCTTCTTAACCTGTCTTCATATGGGAGCTACACCAAACCCTGTCCACCATGGGAAAACCATTATGGCATTTGACACCCCAATGTCACAAGTTTCAGCATCACAGCAACCGCAGGTGGTCTCAGTATAGTAAACTGACAGAAGAGTGCTGCAGCACTTAGAAGAATGTTCCTGGAAAATATAACAGCCAACTTTTAAATAAAAAGGTCCTCTGTGATGTCCTGTTGACTCTAAACAAGAGGCTTAAATAAAAACAACCAATATAATATGTTGTTCTTATTGTTATTATGTGCCTTAGAGTCACCTGCAACCCATAGCAACCCTATGTACAGCAGCTCTGAACTTTCCCTGTCCTGAGCCAGTCTCACTAATTCTGACACAGCAACCCCCATTTCCCCAGGAATTATATCAGTCCATCTCATCCGGGGTCTTCCTCTCCTGTGCTATCCCTCCATCCTTCCAAGTATGTTGTCCTTCTCCAAGGACTGGTCTCTCCTGGCCATGTGTCCAAAGTATGTGAGTTGGAGCTTCAAAATTCTAGCCCCTAAGGAGAAACTTGATTTCACTCTCTCCCAAACAGACCCATTTGTTTTCTTGGCAGTCCATGGTAAGTTCAAAACTCTTCTCCAGCACCATAACTCAAAGGCATTCATTCTTCTTCTGCCATCCTTAGTCATTGAAGCATAAAAAATAATTGTGAAGGCCATGACTGGATTAGGTGCACCTTAGTTTTTAGACTGACATCATTGCTTTTCAGTACTCTGGAGAGGTTCCTGACAGCAGATTTTCCCAGTTTAATTTAATTTCTCCAATTAATCTATTGATTTCCTGACTGCTGGTGTTAAGATATAATAATAAATTTGGTGTTGAGAAATATTTACTATGAATTATGTATATTTTAGAGATCACTTTGAGCTTACTGGTAGCCAAAGCAAAAATAATAACCAAAGGAAGCTAATAATTCGAAAGCCAAGTAAGTTATTGTTTAAGAAAAGCCCATCTTTGCTGAAAAGGAATCCTAAACTTTATGTCATAGTATTCCATCATGTGAATGTACCATAATTTCTCAATCCATTCGATTGTAGTTGGACATTCGAGCTGTTCCCATGTTCTTATGATGGTAAATAATGCTGTTATGAACATTGATGCACAAGTCTCCATTTGTGTCTCACTTCTAATTTTCTCAGAGTATATTCCAAGCAGGGGAATAGCCGGGCCATATGGAATTTCTATGTTCAGCTTTTTGAGAAAATACTAAACTGTCTTCCAGAGTGGTTGCACCATTTTACAATCCCACCAACAATGTATAAAGGTTCGTATTGCTCCACATCCACTGCAACATTTATTATTTGCTGTCCTGTTAAATTTGTCACTCTTACTGAAGTGAGATGTATTTCATTGTGGTTTTAATTTGCATCTCTCTTATTGCCAGCGATTTTGAGCATTTCTTTTTGTGTGTGTTGGCCATATGGATATCTTCCTCTGTGAAGTCTTTCATTGTTTTTTGCCCATTTAAAAATTGTTTTTATGTTCCATTGAGCTGTCTGTGACTCATAGTGACCCTATGAACAATAGCTCTAAACTCTGTCTTATCCTGAGCCAGACTCACTAACTCTGACACACCTACTTCCAATAACACCAGTTACTGTGTCAATACATCCTTTCCAGGATCTTCCTTTCCTGTGCTGTCCCCCCACCCTTCCATATGACATCCTTCTTCAAGATCTGGTCCTTCCTAGCCACATGTCCAAAGTATGTGAAACAGAGTTTCAAAATCCTTGCCTCCAAGGAGAGATTTGATTTCACCCTCTCCAAAACAGACCTATTTGATTTCTTTGCAGTCCATGGTATGTTCAACATTCTTCTCCAGCACCACAACTCAAAGACATCTATTATTTTTCTATCATTCTTAGTCATTGTCCAGCTCTGACGCATAGCAAGTAATTATAAATACCATGACCTGGATCAGATGCACTTTAGTATCTAAACTGACATCACTGCTCTTTAAGAATTTTAGAGAGGTCTCCGACAGCACATTTCCCCAGTGCAATTAATCTTTGATTTCCTGACTGCTGTGCCAAAAGTGTCAATTATGGAGATAAGCAAGCTGAAATTGTTAACAACTTCAATCTTTTCTCCATTGTGGTGCTGCCAATTGACTCAATGGTGATCACTTTTGTCTACTTGATGTTGAGTTTCAATCCATATTGATGACTACAGTTCTTGACCCTCTACAGGAAACATTTCAAGTCCTCCACAGTTTCAGCAAACATGGTTGTTGGTTGTGTAATCTGCATAACACAGATTGTTCATGAGTCTTCCTCCAATCTATATGCCACATTCCTTCTTATAAAGTCTAGCCTTTGGCTCTTACTGGTTTATTATTCTAAGAAGATTATGACTTTTTGGTGTTATTGTTCATATTAAAGGCCTGTCTATTGTTTGGCTGAAAGTTGAGCCTTGGGAGCAAGTTTGTTTCAGGTTCAAATAATATTAAGGACTGTAGTCTTGTAGGTTCTAGGAGTCTCTATTGCACAAGTAAGCATGTTGTATTTTTATATTTTTGGGTTTTGTTAATATTTTTGTTTCTTTAATGCAAGACCTTATATAATAGTCCATTTCAGAGTGATCAGCAACAGTAGCTGGACACCATCTAGTTCTTATGGTCTCAAAGTCATGGGTCTGGTAGCCATTTGGACTAAATATTCTATGCATATTTTCTTTCTCTCCCTCTTCTTTGTTCTACATATGGAGATACCAAAAGACATTTGCATATTTTAAAACTCTCTCTAATTGATAGCCAAAGTAAAAAAAATAATCAAAGAAACTACTAATTCTAAAGCTTATCAAGTTATTTCTTGGGAGCAGTATATATGAATAAAACATAATGTAAAGGAATTAGTATATGAAAGCACACACACACACACACACACACACACACACACACACACACACATTTGTTGTTGTTAAGTGCCGTCACATTGTAGATGACTCAGTAACCCTATGAACGAAAGACCTGAGCACTGTTCATAGAATTTCCAGAGGCAAGCCATTTTGGAAGTGGATGCCACTCCTGCTCCCAAGCTTGTTTTAATCAGGAAGCTCCACCAAACACTGTCCACCATGGATAACCACTATTGCATTTAACACATCATTGTCACAGTGTTTAGCATCGCAGCAACCACGACTTACCCCTGTACAGCAATGCACAGATCAGTGCTATACCACTTAGAAAAATGTTTGACAAAAACCAATTTAAATGAGGTCTGAGGACTGCAGATTAAAATCACCCACCTTAGGCATGGTAGCATAACTTTCTGTCCACTAGGCCAACATAGCTCTCTCTAATGAAAATCTAATCAGTGTTTAAATAGGAGGCCTTATCATCACCTCACTCCCCTTAGCAAATCAACATTCCACCCTAATACTTGCCAATCCCAGCCAACAAGCTTCTGTAGAACCAGCTCTTGTAGCTAACTTTCAAGCTTGTTTCCAGCACCATACTTTTGACCAAAAGGGTTTCTAAATAGGAGGCCCTATCTCATTGCCCCAATCTCCTCAGAGAATCAACATTCCACATTCCACCCTACTACTCACCAATCCCAGATACAAAGCTTCTGTAGAACCAGATCTCTCTCTCTCTCTCTGGCTAGCTGATTGTGGAACAGACCGCCAACTATTCATATACAAGTTCAAGCTGAAGCTGAGGAAAATGAAACCGAATCTACGAGAACCAAAATATAACTTTGAGTCTAGCCCACCTGAATTTCAGAACCATCTCAAGAACAGATTTGAGGCCTTGAACATGAATGAGCGAAGACCAGATGAGTTGTGGGAGGATATTAAGGGTATCATTTAAGAAGAGTGCAAATGTTCATAACAAAGACAGAAGAGGAAGAAAAGACCAAATGGATGTCAGAAGAAACTATGAATATTGATTGCACTGGAGTGCAGAGAAGCCAAAGCGCAAGGAAGAATTCAAGATACGAAAGACCTGAACAGAAGATTCCAAAAGGCAGCACGGGATGACAAAGTAAAATATTACAACGAAATGTGCAAGGAGCTGGAGTCAGAAAACCAAAAGGGTTGGACACGCTCAGAATTTCTTAAGCTCAAGGAACTGCAGAACAAATTCAAACCTTAAGTTGCTATAATCAAGAATGCCTTAGGCAGAGTATTAAATGATACAGGAGGTAGCAAAAGAAGAGGGAAAGAATATACGGAGTCATTGTATTGAAAGGAATTGGCAGACACAGAAGAATTTAATGAAACAACATATTAGCAAGAGCCTATGGTGATGAAGGAAGAAGTTCAAGCTTCATTGAAGGAAATAACAAGAAATAAGGCCCCAGGAATAGATGGTATTCCAATTGACATATTTCAGCTAACAGATACTGCCCTGGACATGCACACTAAGTTGTGTCAAGAAATCTGGAGAACAACCACTTGGCCAACTGACTGGAAGAGATCTATATTTGTTCCCATTCCAAAGAAAGGTGATCCAACAGACTGTTGAAACTATAGAACAATATAATTGATTTCACATGCAAGTAAGATTCTGCTGAAGATTATCCAAAAGCGACTGGAACAGCACATCAGCAGAGAATGCCAGAAGTCAAGGCTGGGTTTAGAAGGGGTCATGGTACTAGGGATATTGTAGCTAATGTTAGATGGATATTGGCTGAAAGCAGGGAGGACCAGAGGAATGTCTATCCGTGTTTCATTGATTATGCAAAGGCGTTTGACTGTGTGGACCATAACAAACTGTGGCTGACTCTGAGAAGAATGGGAATCCCAGAATACTTGATTGTGCTAATGCAAAACTTATACTTTTACCAAGAGGCGGTCGTCAGTACAGAGCAAGGAAACACTGCGTGGTTCAAAATTGGGAAGGGTGTACACCAGGGATGTGTCCTATCTCCATACCTTTTCAACCTGTATGCAGAAATGATCATCTGGGAGACTGGGCTCTATGAGGAGAAGTGTGATGTCAGGATTGGTGGAAGATCTATCAAAAATCTGCGTTATACAGATGACACAACCCTGCTTGTTGAAACTGAGGAGGACCTGAAGCGCTTGCTGGAGAGGGTCAGGGACTGCAGCCTTCAATATGGAGAGGCTCAATGTCAAAAAGACAAAGATTCTCACCACTGGACCAATTGGCAGCATCAGGATGGATGGTGAAGAGATTGAGATTGTTTACAGCTTTAGTCCGCTTGTCTCCACAATCAACACTCTTGGCACAAGCAGCCAGGAAATGAAAATATGCATTGCGATGGGAAGTCTGCTGTTAAAGACCTCTCTAATGTACTCCAGAGCAACGATGTGTCTCTGGAGACTAAGGTGTGTATGTTACAGACCATGGCATTTGCAATCACTTGTTATGCGTCAGAGAGCTGGACAATGACCAGGGAGGATAGAAGGAGAATTGATACTTTTGAGCTTTGGTGTTCGAAAAGAGTGCTGAGAGTGCTGTGGACTGCTAACAAAATAAACAGATTCATCCTGGAGAGGGTTAAACCAGGCTGCTCCTTGGAGGCAAGGATTCTGAGGCTTCGTGCAACATACTTTGGTCATGTTGTAAGGAGGGACCAGTCCTTGGAGAGGGACATCATGCTTGGGAGGGTGGAGGGCAGGTGCAGGAGGGGAAGGCCTTCAAGGAGATGGATTGATTCGGTAAATGGGGTAGAATATAGGACATTGTCTTTTTGTACTCTATTATACAAATTGACCTTAATGTCCCCTAAATCTGTGGTCCTAAGGTCCTAAAATACACTTTATAAGAAACATAAACGCAGGTTATACACATGGATTTCACCTGATTGTATACATAGAAATCAGATTGATTATATCTGCTGGAAAAAACCGCTGGAAAAGCTCAATATCAGCTGAGAAAACTAGGCAAGGAGCTGACTGTGGAACAGACCACCAAGTACTCATATGCAAGTTCAAGCTGAAACTGAGGAAAATTAAACCAAATACATAGGAGCCAAAATATGACTTTGATTTCATCCCACCTGAATTTCAGAATCATCTCAGGAACAGGTTTGAAGCCTTGAACACTAATGAGGGAAGACCAGACAAGTTGTGGGAGGATGTCAAATGTATCATCTAGGAAGAGTGCAAATTATCATTACAAGGACAGAAGAGGAAGAAAAGACCAAAATGGATGTCAGAGGAAACTCTAAAGATTGTACTGGAGCATAGAAAAGCCAAAGCACAAGGAAGAATTCAAGATACTAAAGACCTGAATAGAAGATTCCAAAAGGCATCTTGGAATGACAAAACAAAATATTACAATGAATGTGCGAGGAGCTAGAAAATCAAAAGGGCTGAACTTGTTCAGCATTTCTTAAGCTTAAGGAACGGAAGAAAATTCAAACCTAGAGTTGCTATAATCAAGGATGCTGTACGTAGAATATTAAATGATCCAGGAGGTATTATAAGAAGATGG
>NW_006400267.1:121418-122322 GCF_000299155.1 Elephantulus edwardii
GTCAACACTCTTGGCACCAGCAACCAGGAAATAAAAAAATGTATTGCAATGGGAAAGTCTGCTGTTAGGGACCTCTCTAAAGTACTCAAGAGCAATAGTTTCTCTCTGGAGACTAAGGTGCACCTGATAGAGGTCGTGGTCTTTGCAATCACTTGTTATGTCTCAGAGAGCTGGACAATGACTAGGGAGGCTAGAAAGAGAATTGATGTCTTTGAGCTGTGGTGCTGGAGAAGAGTATTGAATATACCTTGGACTGCCAAGAAAACAGATTCATCCTAGAGAGTGTTAAACCAAGCTACTCCTTGGAGGCAAGGATTCTGGGGCTTCATCTGACATACTTTGGACATGTTGCCAGGAGGGACAGGCCCTTTGAGAGGGACATCATGCTTGGGAGGGTGGAAGTACAGCGTAAGAGGGGAAGACCCTCTATGAGATGGATTGATTCAGTGACTGGGGTAATCGGGATTGGTGTGTCAGAGGCAGTGCGATTGGAATAGGACAGAGCAGGGTTTAGAGCTGTTGTACATAGGGTTGCTATAAGTCACAAACGACTCAAAGGCAAATAACAACAACAACAACAAGGACCTAGGACAAGGCTATGATCCATATTCTTTCAAGGTCTAAAGGTAGTGGGTTATGATTAAGAATTTAAAATACTTTGCTGGCTCTATTATATACTTTTAACATATGATACTTGTAAATATACTTATAGCATATGGTATTATGAAAGAACTTAGTGAGCTGAGATGGACTGACACTGACCATTTTGAATTAGCCAATAATTGAGAAAGAATGATGTTGCATTCATAGTTAGGAAGGTCATTTTTTAAAATTAAATTTTATTTGTTTTTTCTTGTTTTTTGTTATATTTTATTAATTTTCATAAACATTTACAGAGATTTTG
>NW_006400267.1:124579-146505 GCF_000299155.1 Elephantulus edwardii
ATTTCAGTGAAAATTTACAGAGGCTTTGGATTTCCATTCATTCATTGTTGTAGATTTGTCCCCTCCCAAGGCTCCCCCCCACCAGACATTACCCTCTTGGAAAAGTAAAAGAAAAGATTCTTTCATTATTTTACAAACCCTCCCCCAGGAAGGTCATTTAAAGATCTATCCTGAAGTGTAATGCTGTGTTTGGTAGAATACTATTCATACATGTTCAAGGAAGACCTGTTTTGTTTATGTTTTGTTTTTTCAACATAAGAAAAACAATATAATTTATCACATCAATAAAGAAAAGGACAAACAAAGAAATCTTATCAATTTATGCATTAAAGGCCTTCAGAACAATCCAAATCCCTTCCTGGAAGACCTGTTAATACAACTCTTATTCAAATGTATGCACTAACAACTAAAGCCAAAGTTTGAGGAATTGTACCAATTTTTGCCCTCCCAAATTTACAAAATATGCAACCAAGGCGCATTAATAATAATTGGGAACTGATATGCAAAAGTTGGAAACAAAGAAGGACAACATTATGGACTTAATAACAGAAGTGAGGTTATAGATGGAATGGTTGAATTTTATACATTCAATGATTTATGCCTTGTAAATACCTTTTAAAAGAAACACAAATTGTGATGGAACACAGGGATCTAACCTGATGGCCTGCACAGTTATTACATGTACTAAATCTGTGGAAAGAATCACTGGAAAAGCTCAGCATCAGCAATTAAAACCAGATCTGGTGTTGACTATGGAAGAATTTCTCACCTACTCATGTGCAGTTTCCACTTGAAGCTGATAAAAATTAAGACAAGTCTAGAAGAACCAAAAAGAAGCTTATAGAGTTTATCCCACATGAATTTAAAAATAATCTCAAGAATAGGTTTGAGACATAGAGTATCAAAGATGAGAAGAGGTGTGGGATGAAATCAATGATACTATCCATGAAGAGAGCAAAAGATCTCTATAATGACAGAAGTGAAAGAAAAACTCAAAATGAGTATCAAAAGAGATTTAAAAATTCCACGAGAGCATTGAAAAAGCAAAATAAAAGGGAGACATTCAGAATTAAAAGAGATCAAAATAATATTTTGAAGGGCAACTTGAGAAGACAAAACAAAATATTATAACAGCATGTTTGCTGGAGAACAAAAAACCAACTGATATGTTTCAACAAAAAGATGCAGTTCTGGACATGTTCACCAGTCTATGCCAGGAAATTTGGAGGATAGCTTCGTGGCTGACTGACTGAAAGAGATCTACGTTTGTCCCCATTCTCAAGAAAGGTGATTCAAGAAAATGTAAAATATAAAACAGTATCATTAATACATTGTTGCTGTTGTTATGTGCTGTTGAGTCACCTGCAACTCATAGTGACCTAATACAATAGCCCTAAACCCTGCTCTATCCCTTACCAGTCTTACTGTCTCCAACACACCTATCTATCACCATTACCTCAGTGACTGAATCAATTCATCTCATTGAGGAGCTTTCTCTCACGCGCTATCCCTCCATCCTCCCAAGCATTATGTCCCTAACCAAGGACTGATCCTGCCTTGCAACATGTCCAAAGCAAGGAGCAGCGTGGCTTCACACTCTCCAGGATGATCTTGTTTGTTGTCCTAGCAGTCCATGGTATATTCAATACTCTTCTCTTTCACCACAGCTCAAAGGTATCCAGTCTTCTTCTATCATCCCTAGTCATTGTCTAGCTCTCTGATGCATAGCAAGTAATTTCAAAGACCACAGTCTATAGCATGCACACTTAAGTCTCCAGACTGACATTGTTACTCTTCAGTACTTTGGAGAGGTCTCTGACAGCTGACTTTCCCCAGTGCAATTAATCTTTTAATTTCTTGGCTGCTGGTACCAAGAGTGTTGATTATAGAGCCAAGCAAACTGAAGGCATCAACAATCTCAGTCTCTTCACCATCTATCATCATGCTGCTAATTGGCCCAATAGTGAGAATTCTTTGTTTTCTTGATGTGAGCTACAACCCATATTGAAGGCTCTAGTCCTTGACCTTCTATAGTAAATGCTTCAGGTCCTCCTCAGTTTCAGCAAGCAGAGTTGTGTCATCTGCATAGTGCATATTGTTGATGACTCTACCTTCAATCCTGATGCCACACTTCTCCTCATAGAGTCCAGCCTCCCAGATAATCTGTTCTGCATATAGATTGAAAAGATATGGAGATAGAACACATCGTTGATGCACACTCTTACCAATTTTGAATCATGCAGTGTTTCCATGTCCTGTTCTGATGACTGCCTCCTGGTCCAAGTACAGGTTTCCAATAAGCACAATCAAGTGTTCTGGGATTCCCATTCTTCTCACAATCAGCCTCAGTTTGTTGTGATCCACACAGTCAAATGCCTTTGCATAGTCAATGAAACACAGACAGACAATCCTCTGGTACTCTCTGCTTTCAGCCAAGATCCAATTGACATTAGGTACTATATCTGTAGTGCCACAACCTTTTCTAAATCTAGCCTGCACTTTAAGCAGTTCTCTGTTTATGTGCTTTTCCAGTAATTTTTGAATAATCTTCAGCAGAATCTGGATTGTATGTGATATCATTGATACTGTTCAGATTTTGAGTTATGATGTTGGAGAAGAGTGCTGAACATCCCATGGATGTTCTTTTTGCCAAAAAACAAACGAACAAACAAACAAAAACACCAAAAAGATATGACTTGGAGAAGGTGCAGTCACAGTACTTCTTGAAGGCAAGGATAGTGAAACTTCATCTCACATACTTGGGCATATTGTTAGTAGGAGTCAGTTCTTGAAAAAAGCTATCATGCCTGGAAATGTGAAGGGTCAGCTAAGGAGGAGAAAGCCCTCAACAAAATGAATTGACACACTGTCAACATATTTAAGGGACAGATGTGCAGAATTGAAGAGATAGAGCATAGACACAGCAAAATAGAAGAGAGAGTTTTCAGTATTGATCTGATAGAACAAAAAGCAGTATAGGAAAAAAGGAAAGAAAATGAAGAAAGCCCAAGAATAATATGAGATGCCATCAAGAGAAAAAACATGCACATAATTGGAATCTCAGAACAAGAAGAAGCAAGCAAAGACATTGAGAAAGTTGTGGAGCAGTTTCTAGAAGAAAACTTTGCAGTAACAATGAAGAATATGAAAATATACATACAAGAAGCTGAGGGAATTCCGTATAGAATAGACCCCAAAAGAAATATACCAAGGTATATCATGGGCAAATCCACCATAATCAAATGCAAAAAGAGAATTCTTAAAGCAGATAGAGAAAAACAAAGATTAACTCAAAAAGGAAAGCAAACAAGATTAAATGTTCATTTCTCAGCAGAAACCATGTGAACAAGAAAACAGTGGAAGGAAATATATCAAACAGTCAAAAAACACAACTTTAAACCAAGAATATTGCACTCAGTAAAACTGTCTATCCTATATACCAGAGGGACCAAGACATTCGCAGAAAAGCAGAAAACTAAGGGAGATTGTAAAAACAAGACCAATGTTGCAGGAAATACTGAGGGGACTCCTTTTCACAGAGACGCCACAGAAAGGAGACTAGATCAAAGTAACCAGTTACAATACCAAAAAGAACTCAACAAAATAACAATAAAGCCTTGTCTCTGAATAATTATAACAAATGTGAATTGTTTAAATACATCAGTGAAGAGAAAATGAGTTGCTGTTTTTGTTATGTGCCATCGAGTCACTTGCCACTCATAGAGACCTTATGTACAATAGCCCTAAACTCTGCTCTGTCCTGTGCCAATCACACTGTCTCCGATATACCCATTCCGATAACCCCAGTCACTGAATCAATCCACCTCCCCTCCTGTGCTGTCCCTCCACCCTCCCAAGCATGATGTCGCTCTCCAAGGACTGGTCTCTCCTTGCAACATGTCCAAAGTATTTTAGATGGAGTCTCAGAATCCTTGCCTCCAGGGAGCCGCCTGGTTTAACCCTTTCCAGGATGAATCTGTTTGTTTTCCTAGCAGTATATGATACCCTCAATACTCTTCTCCAGCACCACACCTCAAAGGCATCAATTCTCCTTCTGTCCTCCATAGTCATTGTCCAACTCTCTGATGCATAACAAGCGATTGCAAAAACCATGGCCTGTATCAGACGTACCTAAGTCTCCAGAGAGACACCATTGCTCTTCAGTATTTTGGAGAGGTCTCTAACAGCAGACTTTCCCATCTCAATATATCTTTCAATTTCCTGGCTACTGGTGCCAAGAATGTTGACTGTGAAGCCAAGTAAACTAAAGCTGTGAACAATCTCAATCTCTTCACCACTTATCCTGATGCTGCCAATTGGTCCAGTGGTGAGAATCTTTGTCTTCTTGACATTGAGCCTCAATCCATATTGGAGGCTGCAGTCCTTGACCCTCTGCAGTAAACGCTTCAGGTCCTCTTCAGTTTCAGCGAGCAGGGTTGTGTCATCTGCATAACACAGATTGTTGATGAATCTTCCACCAACCCTGACACCACACTTCTCCTCATAGAGCCCAGCCTCCTGGATAATCTGTTCTGCATACATGTTGAAAAGGTATGGAGACAAGACACATCCCTGGCGTATGCCCTTTCTGATTTTGAACCATGCAGTGTTCCCTTGCTCTGTTCTGATGACTGCCTCTTGGTAACAGACTGAATAAAAAACTCAAAACCCATCAATATGTTGCTGTTTACTAGAAACACACTTAAAAAGTTAAGATAAAGAGAGACTAAAAATCAAAGGGTGGAAAACATACTAAGCAGAAAAAAAACCCCAAAAAACCAGGAGTGACAATATTAATCTCTGATAAAGTAGATTTCAGTGTAGAAAGTATCACAGAGGACAAGAAACGTTTAAAGCATCAATAGAACAAGAGGACATAACTGTAATTAACATCTATGCATAAAATGATAGGCCTTTAAAATACACAAAGCAAATATCAACATAACTAAAAAAAGAAATAAATAACACCACTATAGTAGTAAGAGGCTCTAATACATCACTCTCAAGGAAAGACAGGACTTCCAGAAGAGAAATCTCAACAAAGTTGCTGAAGAATTAAACCACACAATCCACTATCTTGATCTTGTAGATATATATAGACAAATGCACCCCAACAAAGATGGGAATATATTTTTTTCTCCAGTACACATGGAAGATTCTGCAGAATAGATAATATTTTATGTCACAAACCAGGTCTCAATAAATTAAAAACCATAGAAGCAATGCAAACCATTTTCTCAGACCACAGTGTACAAAATGGAAAATCAAAAACAAAAGGATGAAGGAGAAAAGAAAACACAAAACAAGCAAATCCACATCTAAAAGCTGAAAATGAGTGGGTTAGAGAAGAAATATAAAAAAAAATGACTTAAAAAGTTTTTTGAAATGTGAACATGAAAGCATAACTTACTAAATCTATGGGGCAAAAGCAGTACTTAGAAGTAAATTCATAGCAAAAGGCAAACATCAAAATGGAAAAAAAATGATAATCAATTATTTAACTCAACATCTCCAGCAAGTAGAAAAACAAAAAGCTCCCAACGACTTCTAAAAGAAAGGAAATTATAAAAATTAGGGTAGAAAAAAAAAATAGAAAACAGAAAAACAATTGAAACTATCAACAAGACCAGGAGAAAAAAAGCAATGTTACAACAAAATCAGCTAAATAAAAAGAAATAAAAATGTTAACAATAGAACATAATGAAAAACTATGCTCAAATATGAAAACCTAGAAATGGACAAATACTGAGAATCTCACAAGCTATCCAAACTGACAGATACTGAAGTAGAACAGAAGAGGAAAGAAAAGAAGAAATGGAATGGTCTTAAAACAACTTCCTACTAAAAAAAGTCTTGGATCGGATGGTTTTACTAGTGAATCCTATCAAACATTCAAGAAGACCTGTCACAAATTCTACATAAAGTATTTCAGAAAATAGGAAAAGATAGAATACTACCAGCCTCATTCTCTGAAATCAAGTAAAGACATCACCAAAATAGAAAACCACAGGCCAAAATCTCTTGTGAACATAGCTGCAAAAATTCATCAATAAATCCTCACCAATGGAATCCAACAGTACAGCTGTGATGTTAGCCTAGAAGTTGGCAATTTTTAGCCATTAGTTAGCTCCCTCTTGTCTCAAGTTACCTTAACAGCAGGCACATGATATTGTAAATAAGCACCATCTTACAAATTAGCATCAACTGTGGGACTAGGATAAATGGAAGAGAGCTTCACACTCTGGGCTGCATAACTTGAAGGAGCAAAATTTGAGGCTAGAAAGACTTGCAGCAAGACTTGAGGTGAGCAAGTCTTATGGTGCCAAAACCCTGTTGAGAGCAAGGCCCTGATGATAGAGGGACTGACATTGCTGTGTTGAAACTGTGGCAAAGTATGACTTAAGGCTTCTTGCATTTGTGCTGGCCACAGGTGGATTTTGCTGTTCTTATCTTTGAAAAAATGGAAGGAAAAGCTGAATTGAAACCAAACCTGGACTAAAGGAGAAGTCATGGCTTGGAACTATTGGTCTAAAACCTGAACTTATTTTGTGGTGATATTGTGATATTATTTTCCTTCCCCACTCTCCAAATTAATTCCTTAATAAACCCCATTTTTGGTACCATAACTCTAAGTCTGTGAGTCAGTAATAAATAAAAGAAGCATTGGCTACTGCTGGGGTTCTACAGGCGCTATGGGGCTGGGTGAAGGATTTTTTTATCTGCTTTCTTCTCTGGGTCAGTGAGGGGCTATGTTATGCTGACTCCTGCTGGGCTTTTCAGAGAGATATTTCTGGTCCTCTGCTCCCAAGCCCCATTTTTTCTTTTTAGACAACAGAAACAACAAATAAAAAAAAAAACACCCCAAAACCAACTTCATCATAATCAAGTAGGATTCCTAATAGGTATGCAAGGATAGTTCAACACAAGAGAAAAAAAATGTAATTAATCACATTAACAATCAAAAAACAACCACATACTCCTATCAATCGATGCAGAAAAGGACTTTGACAAAATCTTATAGAGCTTCCTAATTAAAACTCTCAACAAAATAGGAATAGAGGGGAATTTCTACAATATTGTGAAGAGTATACATGCAAAACCAAGAGCCAACATCACTCTTAATGGAGAGAGATTAAAGGCATTCCTTTTTTTAATATAAAATTTTATTTTATATTGGCTTACTTGCAAAGTTCGTATACATTGTTTTCACACAAGATCTTTCCCATTTTCCTATTTCCTTGACCCATCCCTCCTTCCACCCATCAAATTGAGTGACCCTATAATTACCCCCATCTTCACCTCTCTCCTCTCCTCTCACCCCCTTAAACCCCCATACACGTTTTACTAGCTATCTGTTTCTATAATAATTATCTTATACAGTATTTGTCCTTATGGGACTGAGTTAGCTCACTTAGCATAATGGTCTCCAGTACCTCCCAAATTAATTAATTAATTATTAATCAAATTAATAATTTACAAAATCATTATTCCTGTGTGTTGTGTAGTATTCTAATTTCTCAATCCTTTCGATTATGGTTGGACATAAGAGTTGTTTCCATTTTCTTGTGATGGTAAATAATTCTGTTATGAACATTGGTCTACAGGTCTCGGTTTGTGCCTCAGTTCTCATTTTCTCAGGGGTATATTCTAATCAGGGGAATAGTTGGGTTATGTGTATTTCTAAGTTCACCTCTTTGAGGAAAAGCTAAACTGCCTTCCAGAGCAGCTGTACCATTTTACAATCCCACCAACAATGTATAAGAGTTCCTATCCACATCTTCTCCAACATTTATTACTTGTCCTGTTAAACTTTGTCACTGCTACTGGAGTGAGATGGTATCTCATTGTGGTTTTGATTTGCATCTCTCTTACTGTCAGTGATTTTGAAGATTTCTTCTTGTGTGTGTGTTGACTGTCTATATATCTTCTGTGAAAATTCTTTCCGTGTCTTTTACCTATTTTGTAATTGTTTTATCAGTCTTTTTCTTATGGAAGCTCTGACCCTGTAGTATTTTGTAAACTTTTGATATGAGAGCTTTGTTTGAAATGGCATTGCCAAATGTTTTTTCCCCAAACAGTAGGTTTTCTTTTCCTTTTGTTAAATAAGTTTTTGATGTGCACAGGGATTTAACCTTTAGGAAGTCCCATTCATCAATTTTATTCTTTCCACATTGTGCATTTCTGGCTGTATTTGACAGTTTCTTTAAATCATAGACTAGGCAGTCTTAGCTTGATCTCAGTTTGTCTCTGATGGGCTTTATTGTTTTGAGCTTTAATCCTAGGTCTCTTATCCACCTTGAGTTGATTTTTGCGTGTAGTGTGAAATGTGGATCCTGTTTCAGCTTTCTGCAGGTAACAAACCAGTTTGCTAGCACCATTTGTTGAAGAGGTTGTCATTTCCCCATTTGATAGGTTTTATTTCCTTGTTTAATATCAACTGACCATAAATAGATAGATCCATTTCTGGGTTCTTGATTTTGTTTCATTCATCTATGTGCCTTTCATTGTACCACGATGTATTGGTTACTACTTTTGTGTAGTAGGTTTTGAGGTCAGGGAGTGCTATGCTTCTCATTGTAGTTTTGATTTTCAGAAGTATTTTGCTTATTTGGGGTCTCTTTCCTCTCCAAATAAGCTTGACAAATTCCCTTTTTATCATAACCTTGAAAATGAATTTGATATTTGAATTTGGATTGCATTGAACATATAGATTGCTTTGTGAGTCTTCCTATCGATGAATAGGGAACATTTTTTGTTTATTTAGGTCTTTTACTGTGTCTCACAGAAATGTTCTGTAGTTTTCTTTGTACAGGTCTTTTGTGTCTCTAGTTAGGTTCACTCCCAAGTATCTCAATTTTTGGCTGACTGTTGTAAATGGTATTGTTTTCTTGGTTTCCTTTTCTGGGTTCTCTTTGTTACTGTAGGGGAATCTCACTGATTTTTGGAGATTGATCTTACATCCTGCCAGTCTACTAAACTGATCTACTAGCTCTAACATGTTTTGCTGAGTCCTTTGGATTATGTGAAGGGCCTGTATATTGGTTCTTACCTCTTGTTTTCATGATGCGGGATGAGTGTTGCCCTCTAGAAACTGTGAATCCACCTGACCTCTTCCACTTGAACTTAAGAAATTTCACATGGTGTAGCTAGACAGCAGTGTTCAAGGCCAAAGTACCTCTCTACTCTATGAGACAATTCAATGGAAGGTCATTGAGTTCATTCTTGTGCTAGTTGCAGGTGATGTCTTGACAGGATTTTGGGTATTGGTGATATCCCTTATGTTTTTGGTCTGAGGGCCACAAGTCCAAAGGCCCTAACCATTGTGGTGGCAGGAGGTGGTGTTTGGTAGCAAAAGTTCCCCAGTTCATGGGGGGGGCGGGTACTGATCTCTATGCAGAGTTCCATTTTGTCCTCGGAACTAGAACTGGTGGTGGTGGGGAGGAGTGGCCACATATCACTCTCTCACCTGTGAAATGAAACAGACCAATGTGGCAGGAGGTTCGATTTGGCGTTGGGCATAAAAGGCATTCCCTTTGAGACAAGAAACTAGACAAGGATGCCCACTATCACCTCTTTTATTCAATATAGTATTGGAAGTATTAATGAGAGCAATAAGACAAGACAAGGAAATAAGGGTTATAACAGATTGGCAAAGAGGAGTTAAAACTATGTATATAGAGATGATATGATAGTATATTTAGTAAAAAAGTATGTATATAGAGATGATATGAGAGTATATTTAGTAAATCTTAAAGATTCTGAAAGAAAACTATTAGACATAGTTGATCAATTCAGCAAAATGGCAGGGTACAAGATTAACATACAAAAATCAGTTGATTTCTTTACAGTGACAAATGGGACATAGAAATGGAGCTAAGAAAAAAACAATACCAAATACAATAGCTAACTACCAGATTAAATACTTTTAATAAATCTAATCAGAGACACAAAAGGCCTATTCAAAGAAAAGTGGAAAACATTACTACAAGAAACAAAAAGATATCTAGAGAAATGGGAAAATATACTATACTCATGTTAGGAAGACTCAGTATTATAAAAATTACAAGTCTACCCAAGGCAATATACAAGTTCAACACAATTCCATTATAAATACCAATCCTTTTCTTCAATGAAATGGAAAAGATAATTTCCAATTTTATCTGTAATGGAAAGATACCTCCAATAAGCAAAACACTATTGAAAAAGAGAAACAAGTTGGAAGGCATCACATTCCCTCATCTCAAATTCTACTACACAGCAATGGTGGTCAAGAAAGCATGGTACTAGTACAACAGACATACAGATCAGTGCAATAAAATTGAGAATCCAGAAATCGGCTCATCCACCCACGGTTAATTGATCTTTGACAAGGAGATGGAATCAGTTAAGTGGGGAAAGGACAGTTTCTTTAACAACGGATGTTGGCAAAATTGGAAAACCAGCTGCAGAAAACTTAAGAACCACACCTCATATCTTATACAAAAACCAACTCAAGGTGGATCAGGGACCTAGAAGTAAAACCCAAGCTTATAAAATTAAGCAGGGGAAAAAAGCTAAGAAAAACTCTAGAAGCCCTAATCCATAGCAATAACAGTCTTCAAAGCATCATGAAAACTCTACAACCAGGAGAGAATAAAATAGACTAAAGGTACCTTTTAAGAACCAATGAAGAAGAAGTTTATCTTTTGCTTTTTGAAGAGAGGAGCAAGCTGGGGTGGCGGGGGAGGGGGTAGAGAAAAAAGTGAAACAATGAATGAATGGAAATCCAAAATCTCTGTAAATGTTCATTAAAATGAATAAAACAAAACAAAACAAGAATAAAATTCACTGAAGCTTTCCTGAATTGTTTCTATCAGCACCTCCCTGCCCCACTCTATAGACTAGGCAGGTAGGCTAAAGGGAGAATTGGTTGGCTCTTTTTATATCAAAAAAGAAAAGCACCAAATTATTGAGAGAACCCCACTCTTTACTGTCTAATCACATGCAAGTTTTCCCCAATATCTGTAACTATCTTATCCACACCAAGTGAAAATAAACTTGAAGCCAACAAAAAAGAAAAAAACCCAACAACCCAATTTCTATGCACATCAAAAAACTTCTCCAACAGGGTAAGAAGGAAACCCACAGACTGGGAAAAATTATTTGGCAACAACATATCTGATGTTATTGTTATGTGCTATGGAGTCACTTGAGACTCAAAGCCGCCCTATGTACAGCAGCCCTAAACCCTGCTCTATCCTGTGCCAATCAGTCTCTGGCACACCTACCCATTTTACCCCAGTCACTTATAGGGCATTGAGTTTTTGTGAAGGCTTACTCTGTCTTTTTTTTTGGGGGGGGGTGGTCTTCCTCTCTTGTGCTGTTCTTCCATCCTCCGAAGCATGACAGCCCTCTCCAAGGAATGGTCTCTCCTTGCAACATGTCCAAAATATGTCAGACAAAGCTTCAGAATCCTTGCCTCCATGGAGCAGCCTGGCTTCACCCTCTCTATGACAAACCTGTTTGTTCTTTGAGCTGTCCATGACATATTCAATATTCTTCTCCGGCACCACAACTCAAAAGCATCAATTCTTCTTTTTTTCATCCCTAGTCATTGTCCAGCCTTCTGACACATAGCAAGTAATTGCAAAGACCATGGCCTGGATCGGGTACACCTTAGTCTTCAGACTGGCATTGTTGCTCATCAGTACTTTGGAGAGGTCTTTGACAACCAACTTTCCCAATGCAATGAATCTTTTCATTTTCTGGCTGCTGATACCAAGAATGTTGATTGTGGAGCCAAGCAAACTGAAGCTGTTAACAATCTCAATCTCTTCACTGTGTATCATGTTGCTGCCAATCTGCCAAGTTGTGAGAATCTTTGTTTTCTTGACGTTGAGCTACAATCCATAATGAGGGCTGTAGTCCTTGATCTTGTGCAGGAAGCACTTCAGTTCCTCCTCAGGTTCAGCAAGCAGGATTGTGTCATCTGTGTAACACAATTTGTTTACAAATCTTCCTCCAAACTTGATGCCACATTTCTCCTCATAAAGCCCAGCCTCCCAGATGATCTGTTCTGCATATAGATTGAAAAGTTATGGAGATAGTAAACATTCCTGGTGTACACCCTTCCCAAATTTGAACCATGCATTGTTTCCTTGCTCTATTCTGACAACTGCTTCCTGGTCCAAGTATAGGTATTAACTTTTTTTTTAGAAGCAACTGATAGCATAGGTGGAGATTGCCTATCCTCCCATGGAACAGCTGGTAGATTTGGACCATTTGCTTTTGAGATAAGCCACTAGAGATGGAACATATCTGATAAGGGATTCCTATGTAAAATTTTACACTACTCCACTACCTCAACAAGAAAGTAGATAGCCCAATCACAAGATGGGCATAGGATATGAATAGACATTTTACCAAAGAAGAAATTCAGATGGCAAACAAACACATGAAGAAATGTTCAAAATCTCTAGCTATCAGAGAGATGCAAATCAAAAACAACTATGAGATATAATCTTACCCCAGACACAATAATAAAATTCAACAGGGTAGCAAACAACAAATGTTGATGAGGTTGTGGAGAGATTGGGACTCTTCTTTTTTTTATTATTAAATTTTATTCGTTTTAATCAACATTTACAGGGATTTTGGGTTTTCATTCCTTCATTGCTGCACCATTCTCTCTACCCTCCTCCCCAGTTTGTTCTTCTTCCCCCGCCATCTGAATGTCTGTTTTAATTGTCCAATTGCCACAGTGCTTGTCAAAGTCAGTTCTGATTAATCTCCTTTGTCAGTGTGGGACTCTTCTTTTTTTTAAAAAAAATATGGAACACTTTACTAATTTGCTAATTTACTAATTTGCATGCCATCCTGTGCCATGCAGGATGTATCGTAGATTGGAACTCTTACTAACTCATGCTGTGAATGTAAAATGAAAGAATCACTATGGAATGTGGTCTGGCACTTTCTCTAAAAGTTGGAAATAAAAGTACCATATGAAGTGGAGTGTACTCGGGGCCGTGGGAAGGGTGCGGGGGGATTGTATACCAATGAAAGAATTTTTCTTTTACTTTTCAAAGAGAACTGGGGGTGGGGAGGTCTGGGTAGGGAGAAAAGTGCAATAATGAATGAATGGAAATCCAAAATCTCTGTAAATGTTCATTAAAATTAATAAAATGAAATTAAAAAAACTTAAAGTGTGCCCCCCCAAAAAGAAATACCATTTGGTTCAGCAATTCCCCTACTGGAAATATATCTTAAATAAATCAGAACCACAACCTAAACAGATGTATGCATACTCAGGTTTATTACTGCATTATTCACAGTAGAAGAGATGGACACAACCTAAATCCCTATCAATAAATAGATAGAAAAACTATGGTACATCCACACCATTGGATACCACACTGCATTGAAAAACAATGAAATTTTAAACATTCAGAACATGGGGAGTCTTGAATATTAGGGTAAGTAAAAGATCTCAATCACAAAAGGATAAATACTGCGTAACACAGCTATTATAAAATAGGGCAGACATGGAAATGTTGGGGAGGGAATACAGAAAGAGTGGTTAGACAATGAACTCTGCATTAGAACAGGTGAGGGGAAGAACTTTCGGAAAGGAATACATGACTATGCATTATATATATATATGAGAACAATCAAGAGAAAATGTGCAACATAATATAAAGAAAAAATAAATACATTTTAATAAAAAATTGAATTGACACAGTGACTGTAAAAATGGAATTGAGTGTGTCAGAGATCATCAGGATGGCTCAGCATAGGGCAGAGTTTGGAGTGATAGTTGACTCAACAACACTTAACAACAACACCAAGTCTATTGGGAAAGTCTACTCTACGGGATGTCTCCAAAGTATGGAAGAACAATAATGTCATTGTAAAGACTAAGATCTATGACTGATTGAAACCATAGTCATTTCAATCACTTGCTATGCATCTGTGAGCTGAACAGTGTATAATAATGAAAGAAAAAGAATTGGTAACCATGAGCTGTGGTATTGAAGAAGAGTACTGAATATTCCATGAGCTGCCAAAAGAATAAACAGATATGTCTTGGAGAAAGTGCAGTCAGAGTGCTCCTTAGAGGCAAGGTGGTGAAGTTTTGTCTCACATATTTTGGATATGTTGTTAGGAAAGGCTGTTCTTTGGAAAGGCTACTGATTGGGAAGGTAAAGGGCCAACAAAAGTAAGGAAGAAACCCAATGAAATGGATTGATAGAGTGACTGCAGCAATAGGTTCAATTGTATCAGAGATGAAGAGGATGACACAGGATAGAACAGCGTTCGGTTCTATTGTTTATAGAATCATTATGAATTGTACTCTACTTGACAGCTCCTAACAGCAACAATTATAAATGTGGAAATATGATCTTCCAAACCTGTGCATGGTCATGGATACTTTCTCTCACCTCTTCAAATCTGCTCATCTGGCCTGTCTGCTTTTAAATATATTTTTATATCTGTTTTTATTATTGCTACCATTTAAAAAGTATCATCTTATTATCTTTATTGGTTGTATTTTTTATATTGTTTTGCATACAAAGTTTATAAAATTCATATGTATTGTTTTTCACACTAGATCTTTCTACTTAGTTTATCCATCCCTCCCTCAACCCATCAAATTGAGTGACCCTATCATTAAGGTCCCCCTCCCCTCTTTAGGTCCCTGTACTCATTCTACAATAATGGTCTTATAAACTATTTGTCCTTATGAGACTGAGTTCACTTAGCATAATACTCTTCAGTCCCTCCCAAGTTAGGTAGTAGTTTACAACATCATTGCTCCTATGTGCTGCATAGTATTCTATTGTGTGAATGTACTACAATTCATTCCATTGTAGTTGGTTGGGAATTTGAGCTGTTTCCACCTTCTTGCTATGATGAATAACACTATTATGAACATTGGTGAATAAGTCTCTGTGCCTCAGTTCTCATTTTCTAAGGGTATATTCCAAGCAGTGGAATAGCAGATCACATGGAATTTCTATGTTCAACTTTCTGAAGAAATGTCAAACTGCCTTCCAGAGTGGTTATACCATCCACCAACTATGTATAAGAATTCCCATCTTGCCAGATGCTCTCCAAAACTTACTACGTACTGCCCTGCTAAAATTTAATATTGCTATTGGGAGAAGATGGTATCTCATTGTGTTTTTTATTTGCATCTCTTTTTATTGCCAGTGATTTAGAACATTTCTTCATGTGTCTATTCGTCATCCGAATGTGTTTTGCTGTGAAAAGTCTTCCCATGTCTTTTGTCCATTTTGTAATTGGGTCTTTTCTTGTGGAGGCCCTGTAGGATTCTGTAAACTTTTGTGATGAGATGGTATTTTTTTTTTTTTTGGTCTGAGATGATATTGCCAAATGCTTGTTCCCAGTCAGTGGGTTTTCTTTTTACCCCTTTGGAAAAAAGTTTCTCATGAGCTCAGATATTTAGTCTTTAGAAGGTCACATTCATCAATTTATCCTCTTCAGATTGTGCTTTTCTGGCTGTATTTGGCAGTCCCTTTATACCATAGACTAGGCCTTCTAGGCTTAGTCCCAGTTTGTCTCTCAGGAGCTTTTTGGTTTTGAGCTTTATTCAGAGGTTTCTGATTCACCTTGAGTTGATTTTTGTGTGTGGTGTGAGATATGGATCCTATTTCAGCTTTCTGCAGTTAACAGTCCAATTCTGTCAGCACCATTTCTTGAATAGGTTGCCATTTCCCAACTTGATAGGTTTTATTTCCTTGTTGAATATTAGTTGACCATAGATAGATGGGTCTATTTCTGGGGTCTCAACTTTGTTCCATTGTTTGATGTGCCAGAGATCATACCAGTACCATGTTGTTTTGATTGCTCTTGCTGTGTAGTAGATTTTGAGGTCACTTAATTTTGTCTCTCACTTAATTTTTGTTTTTCAGAAGTGCTTTGTTTATTTGAAGTCTCTTTCCTCTCTAAAGAAACTCTACAATTTTCCTTCAAATACCCTTGAAAAAGGAATTTGTTTGTATTGGGATAGTGCTGAACATGTAAATTGCTTTTGTTAGGATTGTTACTTTCACAATATTGAGTCTTCCAATGCATGAAACAGAGAATATCGTTCCATTTATTTAGGTCTTTTATTGTGTTCTGCAAAAAAGTTCTGTAATTTTCTTTGTATGGGTCTTTTATGTCTCTAGTATAGTTCATTCTCAAATATTTCAAATTTGTGATTAGCTTTTGTAAATGGTATTGTTTTCATGTTTTCTTTCTCTGAGTTATATTTGTTACTGTATAGGAATCCCACTGATTTTTGGATACTGAACTTATATCCTGCCACTCTACTAAAGTGATCTAACTCTAACAGTGATTTTGTTGAGTCTTTGAGGTTTTCTGTACACTATCATATTATCTGCACAGAGTGACAATTTAACCATCTCTTTGTATTGGCTGTATTTCTTGTACAAAAGATATCACTTTAGAAAATATACCAAGATAAAAACTTCTTCTTTGTTACCTGTTGTTGATAGTTGCTGACTAGTCCATTCTGCTATATGGTGACTCCTTGTATTTAGAGCAGAATTGCTCTATAAGATTTTCTAGTCTGGATATTCAGAAAGCAGATCACTAGACCTTTCTTCTCAGGCTCCATTGGGCTGCCAACTTTTCATACAATAGTTAATCCCTTAACCTTTTTCACAATCTAGGAAATTCTGTGTTGCCTATGTACTTATTATGGTATTTGTTTTACAGACCAGTGCTGCACTAATTGACCTTAATAATTAGACAAAAAGCTTGAATTGCTTTATGTTCTTGTGTCATCTCTTCAGACTTCTGATTTTAGAGTATTAATGCTCACAATTTAAATATTCAGTGGCTTTTCCTCCCTTAACACCCACCTCATTAACAGCGTCCCTAACCTCAACCTGGCCTTCTTGCTCCACCCAGCCCAGTCCTTGTCCTAAACCCAGCCCAGATCTAGATCTAGCCTGGTCTTAGCCCCACTCCCTCAGCCCTGTTTCTCCCTGTTGTTATTGTTATGACCTGTTGAGTCACTTGCAACTCATAGCAACCCCATGTACAAGAGTTCTGAACCCTGCTCTATCTTGGGCCAACTTCATTGTCTCTGACACACCTACTCCCATTACTCCAGACACTGAGTCAATCCATCTCATCTAGCTAGGGTCTTCCTCTCCTGTGCTCTATCTCCACCCTTCCAAGCATGATGTCCCTCTCCAATGAGTGGACCTTCCTTGTAATGTGCCTAAACTAGGTCAGACAAAGATTCAAAATCCTTGCCTCCAAGGAGCAGCTTAGCTTTAGCCTCTCTAGGATGAACCTGTTTGCTCTTCTAGCAGCCCATGGTATATTTAATACTCTTCTCCAAAGGCATCAGTTCTTCTTCTATCATCATTCGTTATTGTCCAGTTCTCTAATGCATAGCACGTAATTATGACGACCATAGCCCGGATCAGGTGCACCTTAGTCCCTAGAAATCATTGCTCTTCAATACTCTGGATAGGTGCCTGACAACAGATTTTCCCAGTGCAATTTGTCTTTTGATTTCCTGGCTTCTGGTACCAAGGGTGTTAATTGGGGAGCCAAGGAAGCTGAAGCTATTAGCAGTCTCAATCTCTTCATCGTCTATCATGATGGCCCAGTGTTTAGAATTTTTATTTTCTTGATGTTGACCTTCAATCAATATTCAGTCAGTTTCATCAAGTAAGGTTAGGTCATTGTCATGATGCAGCTTGTTGATGGGTTTTCCTCCAATCCTGATGCCACATTCCTCCTTATAGTGTCCTGTATATAGATTAAAAAGGTATTGAGATAGAATGCATCCCTGGTGTACACCTTTCCTGATTTTTTAACCATGCAGTGTTTTCTTGCTCTATTCTGACAATTGCCTCTTGATCCAAGTATAGGTTTGCATAAGCACAATCAAGTGTTCTGGTATTCCCATTTTTCTCAGGTAGCCAAAGTTTATTGTGATCCACATAGTCAAATGCTTTTGCAGAGTCAATAAAACAGAAATTCCTCTGACACTCTCTACTTTTTTCTAAGATCCATCTAATATTGGCTACAATATCTCCAGTGCCACGAGCCCTTCTAAATCCAGCCCGCACATCTGGCAGTTCTTTGTTGATATGCTGCTGTTCTAGTAATTATTGGATAATTTTCAGTAGGATTTTGCTTGCATGTGATATTAATGGTATTGTTCGATACTTGTCGGGTCACCACACACCTTTTTTATAATTAATTATTAATTTCAATGAAACTTTACCTAGACTTTGGATTTCCATTCATTCATTGTTGCACCTATCTCCCCACCAACCCCTGCCCCCAGTACACTCCCCTCTTAGAAGAGAAAAGAAAAATTCTTTCATTGTTTTACAATTTGTCCTCCCAGGTCCACTCATGCACCCTTAGCTCTTGACTTCGTTCATGACAAAAATACCTAATCACAAATCCCTTTTAAACAGTTTTCTCCCTCATTTTTTAAATGCAGTATACATTATTGAATCCATCTTTCTCAGTCTCCCCCCAAAGCCTGAGGTCAGTCCTGTTTTAAAACAGTGGTACCACTGCTACCACTGCAGGTACTGACTACAGTTCCCAGAGGTCTGTGGGGAAACGCCATCTTTGTAAACTTGGACTTTCCTGGGAGATCTACGACCAAGTCTTCCTGTCTGCTACCACTGCAGCCTTCCTGTCTGCTACCACTGCAGACTACCTGTCTGCTACCAATGCAGATTTCCTGTCTGCTACCACTGCAGGTACCGACTACAGTTCCCAGAGGTCTGTGGGGAAATGCCATCTTTGTAAACTTGGACTTTGCTGGGAGATCTGGGACCCAGCCTTCCTGTTTGCTACACTGCAGCCTTCCTGTCTGCTACCATTGCAGGTACAGACTATAGTTCCCAGAAGTCTGTGAGGAAATGCTATCTTTGTAAACTTGGACTTTGCTGGGAGATCTGTGACTCAGACTTCCTGTCTGTTACCACTGCAGCCTTCCTGTCTGCTAACACTGCAGCCTTCCTGTCTGCTACCACTGCAGGTACCAACTACAGTTCCCAGAGGTCTGTGGGGAAATGCCATCTTTGTAAACTTGGACTTTGCTGGGAGATCTGCAACCCAGGTTTCTTGTCTGCTCCCACTGCAGCCTTCCTATCTGCTAAGACTGCAGCCTTCCTGTCTGCTACCACTGCAGGTACCAACTACAGTTCCCAGAGGTCTGTGGCGAAACGCCATCTTTGTAAACTAGGACTTTACTGGGAAATCTGTGACCCAACCTTCCTGTCGGCTACCACTGCAGCCTTCCTGTCTGCTACCTCTGCATCCTTCCTGAGTGCTAACCCTGCAGGTACTGACTGCAGTTCCCAGAGGTCTGTGGGGAAACACCATCTTTGTAAACTTGGACATTGCTGGAAGATCTGCGACCAAGCCTTCCTGTCTGCTACCACTGCAGCCTTCCTGTCTGCTACTACTGCCGCTTTCCTTTCTGTGAGCAGTGCAGCCTTGCTGTCTGCTACCACTGCAGGTACCGACTACAGTTCCCAGAAGTCTGTAAGGAAACGCCATCTTTATAAACTTGGACTTTGCTGCGAGATCTGCGACCCAGCCTTCCTGTCTGCTACCACGGCAGCCTTCCTGTCTGCTACCACAGCAGCCTTTATGTCTGCTACCACTGCAGGTACTGACTACAGCTCCCAGAGGTCTGTGGGGAAATCCCATCTTTGTAAACTTTGACTTTGCTCGGAGATCTGCGACCAAGGCTTCTTTTCTTCTACCACTGCAGCCTTCCTGTCTGCAACCACAGCAGCCTTCCTGTCTCCTACCACTGCAGGTACCAACTATAGTTTCCAGATGTCTGTGGGGAAACACCATCTTTGTAAACTTGGGCTTTGCTGGGAGTTCTGCGTCGCAGCCTTCTTGTCTGTTACCGCTGCAGCCTTCCTGTCTGCTAACATTGCAGCCTTCCTGTCTGCTACCACTGCAGCCTTCCTGTCTGCTACCACTGCAGCCTTCCTGTCTGCAACCACTGCAGCCTTCCTGTGTGCTACCATTGCAGGTACTGACTACATTTCCCAGAGGTCTACAGGGTAACGCCATCTTTTTAAACTTAGACTTTGCTGTGAGATCTGCGACGCAGCCTTCCTGTCTGCTACTACTGCAGCCTTCCTGTCTCCTACCACTGCATGTACCGACTACAGTTCCCAGGGGTCTGTGGGGAAACGCCATTTTTTAAAACCTGGACTTTTCTGGGACATCTGTGACCCAGCTTTCCTGTCTACTACCACTGCAGCCTTCCTGTCTGCTACCATTGCAGGTGCCAACTACCCGTCCCAGAGGTCTGTGGGGAAACACCATCTTTGTAAACTTGGACTTTGCTGGGAAATCTGCGAGCCAGCCTTCTGGTCTGCTACCACTGCAGCCTTCCTGTCTGCTACCACTGCAGGTACCGACTATAGTTTCCAGAGTTCTGTGGGGAAACACCATCTTTGTAAACTTCGACTTTGCTGGGAGATCTGCAGGCACAGCAGAGGCAGTTCCAGGCCAGAGCTTGCGAACGACACTCCCCACACCCATTTAGGCCCTCGGGCCAGGAAGACAATCATATTTGCCACATCTGTAAGATTCATCAACCGCCTCTAAAATACTCATGTACCATTGAGGATTAAGTTACGTGGGGCATCAAACTGGTTTCTGGCCTGAGTACGTAGGGCCCACTAACTCAAACAACAGGGAGATCCTGAGCATCTCCAAAGAGTGGGGAAGCTATTCCAGAAAGGGAACAACAGACTTCCTCCTTCATTATTTAGGTTCTGAGCCCCTCCCCACGTGTATCAGTGTGCACTTCCTCCCTCCCCACTCGCGTGACCATTGGAGTGTGCACGCACCCTCTACACCTTTACTCTTGTTTCTGCCCAATCTTATTCTGGAGCAATGATGTCAAATCAAAATCCAGCTACCACCTCAGACACGAAGAAGTTTGCCACACCAATGGCCCATAGAAAGCAGAGTGCTTCACTTGTCCCACCAGCCCAAAGCAAGATATCAACCCCCATAGAAGACACAGTAGCAACGGATTTCCTGGAGCCAGAATGACTGATGGATCTTTCTGATAGTGATTTTCAAAGAACAATGATTGAGTATTTTCACTGGATAAAAAAGAAACTGGATGAAATACCTAGCAAAGATAAGGAGGAGCTTAAAGAAAAACCAAAACAAAGCAGAGAAAACAAATGAAGCATTAAAGGCATTGGAAAAACAAGAAACTGTGATCCAGAATTTCAGATCTAAGGTTTCTGATGCGGTCAACATGATGGAGGGACATACGAATAGAGGAGAAGAGATGGAAAACAGAATCAGTGAAATAGAAGATAGAATTTTCACCACAGATCTGAGCAAGAAGAAAAAAAAATCCAAAAAGAAGGAAATAAAAGATAGCTTGAGAATAATTTGGGATACCACTAAAAGAAATAACATCCGCATCATAGGAATCCCAGAATGGGAAGAAGCAAGTAAAGGCACTGAAAAAGTTGTGGAAGAATTACTAGAGGAAAACATTCTGGGCATAATGAAGAACAACAGAATATATATCCAAGAAGCTGAGTGAACACCATATAGAATAGACCCTAAAAGAAAAACACCAAGGCACAAATTCAACACAACCTTTTCAAGAAAAGATAGAACTACTAAAAAGAATCTCAACAAAGATACTCAAGAATTAAACCACACAATTAACCAACTCGATCTCATAGATATTTATTGGCTAATGCACCCCTAAAAAAGCACAATATACCTTCTTTTCCAGTTTCTTGAAAGAAACGACAATGAAGGCACTATTTACCAAACCTCAGGGAAACAGCCAAAGCCGTAATCAGAGGTCAGTTTAAAGCAATCAGCAAGCACATCAAAAGGCAGGAAAAATTGACCATTGACTCTCTAACCCA
>NW_006400267.1:148993-152052 GCF_000299155.1 Elephantulus edwardii
ATGGGGTTAAGACTGAGAAAAACTGGATGAAATATGTTTACGGCATTGAAGTCTTTGGGGGAGAGAATATATTTTAGGGCATTGTGTTTATCGTAAGAGTATGGAATGAGGGTTGCAGAGTGGATTATATTTGGGGTTGGGGGATGTGTGTGGGGGATTGCGTACCAATGAGGGAGTTTTTCTTTTGCGTTTGAAGGAAAGAAGCAAATGGGGGGTGATTGGGGGGCAGAGAGAGGGGTGCAACAATGAATGAATGGACTTCCAAAATCTCTGTAGATGTTCATTCAAATGAAAAATAAAGAAATTTTAAAAAATCCAACATCTATTAAGCATCAAAAAAAAAAAAAAACCCAACCAAAAAAACCAAAACAGTTGTACCACGCAGTATTTGTTCTTTTGTGACTGAGATACTTCACTCAGCATAATGCAATCCAGGGTCACCCATTTTGAATAATATTGCATGTGTTCCTTGTTTTTCAATGCTACATAGTATTCCATTGTGTGAATACACCTCAGTTTCTCTATCCATTCATTTGTTGATGGGCACTTAGGGAGTTTCCAACTGCCTGAGATATCATGTCACCCCAGTAAGAATAGCAAAATTTAATAGAACAGCAAGCAACAAATGCTGGTGAAGTTGTGGATAAACTGGAAACCTTGTTCACTGTTGGTGGAAATGTAAAATGGTGCAACCACTGTGGAAGGTAATATGGCACTTTCTCAAAAGGTTGCAAATAGAGATACTATTTGACCCAGCAATTCCACTACTGGGAATATACCCCAAAGAGACCACAACTGCCACCCAAGCAGGTATATGCACACCCATGCCCCCACCTTTTTAAAAAAAATGGGAATAAATATGGATCTCTTCCAATCAGCGGGCCAAGTGATTGTCCTCCAGATTTCTTGGTACAACTTGGTGAGCATGTCCACAGAAGCATCTGTTTGTTGAAATATGTCAATTGGTATGCTGTCAATGCCCGGGGCCTTGTTTTGGTTTTTTTTTTTTTCAATCTTTCAGAGCAGCTTGAAGTTCCTCTTTTTCTTGATCATATATTGTTTCATGAAATTATTGTGTGACAGCCAATTCTTTTTAGTTCAGTGACTCCTTCTATTTCTTTCATCATCTTTTGATGCTTCCTGGGTGATTCAATATTCTGCCCACAACATTGCAACTCGAGGCCTGATTTTATTCTTTAGTTTCTCTTTAGAACCACTCAATTTCAAGTCATCCATGCGCAAAATCAGTTTTCTATCACTTACCCATTGTGGACAGTGTTTGGTGGAGCTCCCGATTAAAACAAGCTTGGAAGCAGAAGTGGTATTCACTTCTGAAGTAACTTGCCTCCAGAAGCCCTATGAACCTGGAGAAACGATGAAAGTTGTACAAGTGTTCAGGTCTTTTGTTCATAGAGTAGCTATGAGTTGCCTACAGTTCGACAGCACTTAACAACAACAACAACAAACAATCAGATTGAGATACCCAGTCTTATTAATATTGCTGATCTTATGTGCTAACTACTTGATTTTTTTCATTCTTGATTGATGCACAAAATCCAATTTGTTACTGGTCCCATTGGAATAACAACAACAAAATTCCTGCACCCTATGTGTTCTTGTACATCACCTCTGAACCCTACTTGGTCCTGAGCCAGTCTCATTAATTCCAACTTACCAACCCCCATTGTCCCAGTTACTGTATCAATTCATCTCATCAGGAGGCCAAAGTATGTGAGATGAAGTTTCAAAATCCTAGCCTCCAAGGAGAAACTTGGTTTCACCCTCTCCAAGACAGACCTATTTGCTTTCTTGGCAGCCATCATATGTTCAAGACTCTTATCCAGTACTAAAATTCAAAGGCATCGACTCTTCTTCTGTCATCTTTAGTCATTGTCCAGCTCTCTGATGAATAGCAAATAACTGCAAAGACCATGGCCTAGATTATACACAACTTAGCCTCGAGACTAACATTGTTGCTTTTCAGTACTTTGGAGAGGTCTTGGACAGTAGATTTTCCCAATTTAATTCATCTTTTGATTTCCTGAATGCTGCTGTTAGGAGTGTTGATTGTGGAGCCGAACAAGCTGTAATTGTTAACAACCTCAATCTCTTCTCTGTCTGTCATGGTGCTGACAGTTGGCCCAGTGGTGAGATCTTTTGTTTTCTTGATGTTGAGCTTCAGTCCATATTAAAACTACAGTCCTTTACCTTTTGCAGCAAGCACTTCACGTCTTCTTCAGTTTCAGCAAGCAAGGTTGTGTCATCTGCATAATGGTGGTTATTGATGAGTCTTCCTCCAATCCTAATTCCACACTCCTCCTCATAAAGTCCTGCTCCTAAATTTTTAGTTCTGCATATAGATTGAAATGGTATGGAGACAGGATGCATCCCTGACCCACTCCTTTCCTGATTTTGAACCATGCAGTGTTTTTCTGCTCTGTTCTGAGAACTGTTTCTTGGTCCAAGTATAGGTTTCATCTGAACACAAGTGTTCTGGCATTCCCATTTTCCTCAAGATTAGCCACAGTTTGTTGTGGTCCACACAGTCAAATGCCTTTGCATAGTCAATGAAACACAGATGGACATTCCTCTTGTACTCTTTGCTTTCTGAAAAGATCTATCTGACATTGATAATAATGTCACTAGTGCCACAACTTCTTCTAAACCCAGCTTGTATTTCTGGTAGTTCCCTGTCAATGTACTGTTCCAGTCATTTCTGCATAATCTTCAGCAGGATTTCGCTCGTGTGTGATATTAGTGATATTGTTTAATAATTTCCACACTCTGTCAGGTCATTTTTCTTTTTTGTAGTGGGAATAAATATTGATCTTTTCCAGTCAGTTGGCCAAGGAGTTGTCCTTTAGATTTTTTGGCACAACTTAAAGAGAACATCCAGAGCAGCATCAATTGGTATTCCATCAATCCCTATGTGTTAATGTTGTTGTTGTTGTTACGTGCCATCGAATCACTTGCGACTCATAGCAACCCTATGTACAACAGCCCTAAACTCCACTGTCCTGTGCCAATTGCACTGTCTCTGACACTCCCATCCCAATTAT